>NC_092051.1:117419855-117719855 GCF_003086295.3 Arachis hypogaea | reverse complement strand
TCTTGAGGGGCGTAAAATTTCTCTTCTTGGACACTTTGCAATACCTTTTTAGTTTCCTTTTTAGCTTTCTTTTCTTCAATTTTTGTACTTTGTTGGTCTGTTTGTATATATTTCTTTAAATGTTTATGGTGATGATAGTAAATATTTGCATGTTGCATGTTAGAGTGAATAAGTTTGGTGAAACAACAAGAAATTTTCATGAAACCCTTCTTAGGGCGTGCCATTGATTAAATTGAAAATTTTTTTTCAACTTGTTTGAAGTATTCCTTTCATAGAACATAGAAAAAGAGCTAGAACAACATACCTTGTGAGATTTGAGCTCTAATGGATGGTTGCATATTCTCAACCATAAAGTTTGTTCTTGTGTGATTATACTCTTTGTTGATTATGATCTTAGATTTGCATGAATCTATATGTCCTATTTTTTATGTTTGATTGCAATTAGCATGATTGAGGCCAATATTGATGTCAAACTCACTAAACCATATGGCCAACCCTTACATTCACCCTTGTAACCCCTTTTGAGCCTTTAAATTCCCTTTCGTTCTTATTTTAAGCATATTATTCTCCCTAAAGCGAAAAACTATTGATGTCCTTGAATTGTTCTTTGATTAGCTTGGGTGGAGTAGTGTGTGTACTCTAAGTGTGGGGGAAAGTTGTTGGGAAACATTAGGGATAAGCTTATTTGGGATATTCATTGTGAAAAATTCGAAAAATGGGTAACTACTCATGCATTCATGGTTCAAGACATATGCACCTCTTGTTGATTAACAAAAACAAGAAAATTTTGCTTTTGCAAGATTCCCAATAAAAAAATAAAATCCTGTGCATAATAGTATATGAAATAAAAAAGATGAATAAAGGATGCATATGTCTATGTTTTGAGAAGAAAATACATGAGTAGAGGTGAGATAGGAGCTAAATGGGTAGCTAGGTAGTTTTGTTTTGTGTATATAGGATGGTATAGGATTAGGTGGTCACTTGAGCTAATTAAGGATATGATTCATTAAGTCCACTTGACCATATTGATCTTATATTGACCCTAGCCCCATTACAACCCTCCAAAGACCTCATGATATTTGTTTTCCATGCATCAAATATTAGTTGATTGTTAGATGACTTGCAAATCTTTGAAAAGCATGATTAAAGAAAAATTGAGTGATTAAGCCCTAAACACTGAGCGAAGAGAGTGTAAACAAATCCGGTGAGGGGTTCGATCGCTCAATTCAGTGTTATTGTTCCTTATATTGTACCTTCTTGCAAGTTTTTGGTTGTTAGTTTTGAAAATCTCAATTCAATTCTTTGGACATTTATCATAGTGCATTGACTTTTTACCTTTGCCCTAAGGCTTTCTTGGGATTGATTAGAGTTTCATGGTTTGTTTCTGCCAAATTTTGATAGAATAGACATTAGTAAGCAATGTTTAGGATAGTTGCATACATATAGGTAGTACATAGAATAAATTATTTTCCTTTTTATACATCTCCTTTAAATGTGATTAGCATGAGGACATGCTAGTATTTAAGTGTGGGAAAATTGATGAATCCATATTTTATGATAATTTTTTGTTAAAATTGAGTGGATTTCATCATATAAACTTACACTTATTCCATCAAATAGCATGCTTTTGAGCTTTCCTCCTAATTGTGCTTGATTATGAAAACATGCTCTTTTGAGCCTAATTCAGCCTATTTTATTTTATTTACCTTCCATTCGATACCTTGATGTTGTTTGTGAGTAATTTCAGATGTATAAAGTATGAATGGTTTGGTGAGAATGGAAGAAGAGCATGCAAAGAGGAGGAAGCATGAAGAATCAAAAGAGAAGAGCAAAGCGATGTGTGCGTACGCATAGACCTGCGTGCGTACGCACAGGAACCAAAGCAAAGCGAGGCATGCGCGCGAGCAGCATCTTACGCGTCGTGCGACTATCCTGAGCATCGCAAAGTGTGCGTATGTACAGAATCTTGTGCGTGCGCACAGATAGAGATTTTGGCCGAGTGTGCGTGCGCACACGTCTGTGCGTACGCACAGGTACCCGCACATGCCTTCATTAAAAACGCATGTGACTCGCGTTTTTGAGGGATTGGAGGCCCAATTATGAAGCCAATAGCTCATAATGAAGGGGGAAATCATCACCATACCATAGGATATCATTAGGATAGTTTTAGGAGTAGTAGTAGGAAGTTTTGGTGTAGTTTTCCTCTAAGTTTTCTTCCATCTCCATTAGGGTTCATACTAGGGTTTTACATTTCAAGTGCCATTTCCATTTTTCCTCTTGGATTTTTCTAGCCTCCATTGTAAGTATTTCTTAATTACTACTCTTTTTAGTTACAATGTTGCTACTCTTTCTTGTAATTGATGTTATAGTTTCAATATACATATTTTTTCTAATTTTGATTTCTTGTTGATGATTTTGATAATTGATGATTGTTATATGCTTGATTGAGTTGTTATTGTTGATTTTGATCTTTTGTTTCTTTTAGTTTCAAGCATTTTCTCAATTTCACCATGTTTTGTGTTTTTACCCACCAAGTGTTTGTAGAAATGTCAAGTTTAATTATGGGCTAAACTTCTACCTCTTGGCTTGGGAAAAATGAGCAATTAGGTTCCTAGAGTTGGGATGTCCAACATTTAGTGATAATTCTTGGATTGTTAATTGTTCTTATTTCTATAGTTGTCAGAACCGAACCGGTGATCGAACCGGTCAGGTCACTGGGTCACTGGTTCAACCGGTAGGTTACTGGTTGAACCGTTTGACCCGATCCTATGTAAATAAAAAATAAAAAATAGTCAAAAGTTTAAAATTAAAATTTAAAATACATATTTTTACTAACATTTTAAAAATATCAAGTTATTTTAAAACAATATGGAACATGAACAATAAATATTTTGTTTTTATATTAAAATAACTATTATTTTTAAATTTTAATAATTTATTAATTAATTTATATCTATTATACTATTATATACTACAAGTATTTATTAAAAAATAATATTAATAGATATTATATAATTATAAAAAAATAAGTGAGTTTATAATTATTGTTAAATAAAAATATAATTAATTTAAAAATGAGTGAATTTATAATTAAAATTAAAATAAATTAAATAAAAGTAAACTATTTGATAAAAGATATCTATATGTAATATAATTTGTATAAATTTTAATAGAAAATACACTAGCCTGGTGGTTGTGGAGTCTTTTAGTTTCTTTGAGGGCTGGGGTTCGAACCCCACCTCAAACATTTTAAAAAATTTTCACTCCCAAACGGTTCGGTCGGACCGGTTTCACCGAGTTTGACCGGTTCGCACTGGTTCGATTCTTTGTATGGTCCAAACACCGGACCGAACCAGTATAGGGTCCGGTTCACCGATTTTCTGGTTGAACCGGCCGGTCCGGTCCGGTTCTGCTAACAATGCTTATTTCCACTAAAGCTAACTTGTTGTTAAGGCAATTAGCAAGTGAGTTAGGATTTGGGGATTAAGAACATTCATGCTCCTTAACTTACTCTCCGATGTTAGGGTTAACCAAGTGAGATTAATCCATTATGATTGTCATAGTTGGGGTTCCAACAAGAAAAGGTCCCTAGCTCATCCCAAGCCAAGACTCCATTTATGTTTTGAATCATACACACATACATACATCAATTACCTTTACAGCTTACTTGTCTATGGTACATAGCTCGTTCCTTAATTCCTTTATTAGTTCATTACTTGTAATTTTGAATGTTCTTTTATTTCTTTAATTGTTCATCTCTTCATTGAAAACCTTGTTGCCTTCACAACCAAAAATTACATACTCATTGATCACTAGGTCCTTGGGAGATGACCCGAGAAGTAAAATTCCTGGTTTATATTGGCTTTGAATTGTGATATCTTTTGATTCTAAACTTTGGTCGAGTGTTGTTTGTCGGTTGGTACTATACTACCGACGGAATCACAATCCTTTTGCGAAAGTTTCCTAACCGACGATCGGACGTGCACTAATATCTATGCAGCAGAAGAGGTGGCATAGCTGGCAAACTATTGGACGAGCCGCTCCCCAGTTTCTCCCCACTTCCATTAGTCTAGATCTGACTATTGGTGGACAACGGTCTCTTGGAGGCTCCTGATCTCCACCACGTATCTTTGATGAGCATGCCTCCACTCGTCCCATCCTTGTTGGTAGTGTACCTCCAGCTCAGCATATCTCATCTGATGTTATTGTAGCTCTAGCTCCATGTCCTGTTGTAGTTCTCTATTGAGTAGGGGATCTTGATTCCTGATATCCACATCTCCATTGGCAGTGGACTCAATATTGAAGAATCATATCTCATCCTAAGATATGGGTGGCAGCGTAGGGTTAAATATTGAAATCAAATAATATTGATGAACACAGAGTTAAATATACAAATGAGTATAATTTGTTGAGATATATATGGGTTTGCTAAACTTACAAAACCGTCTTTAGACCACTTGTCGACTCACCATATGATCGTCTTTCCTCATGTGCGTCCTTTTAAAGACCTCGCTCCGACGAGGTTTGCGACCAACTCGATCATGAAGTTATTATTTTAGTTTCAACTTTAAATGATACGAATCATCTTTTCTCAATTACTGCATAGGTGTTGGACCCCCCGATGTGCATGGATCTACTGGTCTCGGACGCTCGACTGGCTTAGGCCTTAGTCCTGATCGTCCAATAATCTCCTTTGTTGTAGTACTCCTTCAGCTGGGTGAGGATATCATTTGGGATCTAGTCTGCAAGAGCACCATTATTGCAGATGTCTGCTAGCAATAGAGATGGCAAAATGACCTGCACCCGCAATGGAGAGGCTAATGAGGACCCGCAAAATCCCCATGAAGACTGTAAATTGTCCCACAAATAAATGAAAATGATGGCAGGAATTGAGTTAGTCGTCCAACAGGGACCCATGAAATCCGGGTAAAAGGAAATTTTCTTATATATATATAAGTTGTGTAAGTAATCTTAATCCATTTTATTTTAATTTATATATTTAAAATTTTATATGTATGTTATTATGTTAAATTTGTGTTTAATTGTGTCTGATTTGATATATTTGGTTGAATTGTATATGATTTTATTATGGTTTGTTAATTTCTTTAAAAAAATTTAAAACTTAATATCCATGGATACCTATGGGTATATGCCTCCTAGGCGGAGAGAAATAAACAGGCACCCACGACGGGGATTGGGCGGGGATGAGGGATATTTTACTGAATAGGGACAGGAGGTGGAGGAATTGTCTCCGCCCGCATGGAAACCCATTGCCATCCCTAGCTAGCATCTCCTAAAGGCGGCTTGGTGGCTTTCACACGACCAACATTGTACATCTTCTACTCTTCCCTGGGGATGAACTCAAAATGGTCCTACAATAGCAAACACAAGTAAATCAGATCAATATAAATTTATAATTTGAAGTGGAAAAAAAACCACTTAATTACCTTAAAAAGTTGCCACCAAAGGTCGCAAACGCTATTTAGACCCATACTAAACTTGGGTATGAACCACCTACAGTGGCTCTTGAAATCTCAACTAATCCTCTCTGTCCCCGATCTTAGAGGGTTCTAATTGTTATTAAGCAAACAATTATCATTATATGTGCATATGCATGTTACACCATGAAATTAAATAAACCCGTAAATGTAAAACATTGCAGTCACTTCCATCTCACACTAGCTTCTGTTTAGCAGTATGTGTAGATGCAACAGTCGATTATAATTGTGGATTAGACAATGCCTGTGCTTTTGGTGGTGTCTGGATTTGTGGCTGTGGAAGTGTCTGGTGTTTGCAACCTGCCTCTAAGGATAGTATAGAGTTTGGTATCATCCTGATAAGATCCAACTCCTATTACAATTATGCCACTGTGTCAACCACAGGATTGGTAGTAGGTGTCATGATCGTGGGCTGGATGTGTCATGATGAAGCACCCAAGTTAAGTGGGATGCCCGTATTTTTTTTGGGCTGGCCTTACTACGACCACCTCTCTTGCCTTTAGCTCGTCCTCTGCCCCCTATCATCTGACACATCACCTAAAGCAAGTAAAATTAAATAAGGTTAGACCATTAGCGCTTAATTCCTCAATTGTCGACAAAAGAGTTTGTATTTATGTTTTATTAATTAAGTATTTCAATTTTTTATATAATTGGAACACTCTAAATTTTTCAATTACTAACCACAACCAAGACAAACAATAATCAACATGAAAAAAATATTTAATTTGTTAATCATATGCTGTTCTAATCACCTTATACCTCCGCATAGAATTATTTCACCTCTCCAATATTACAAATCTATCCTAAGTCTTAAGTATCTATCTTAAACATGCATAATTACTAATAAAAATTATTTAATTACAATTTTAATTATATTTTCATAATATTAAAATTAATAAATTTTGATAACATACCCGAAGGCAATCAAAATCTACTAACTCCTTCAATTTCTAACAATAACAGCAATAGCAGAACAATATTAACAACATCAACTACCTACATTTTGATCAACAATATTTTCAAATTAACCCAAAAGTCAAAAATAGGAAGGTTAAAAACATGTAAAAAAACTACGAAAAATAAAATATTAAACCAATTAAATTGAAGCTCTTTTCACCATGAACACGGGTGGTCCCGGATTGACGAACGGAGCTCCAATTGGCAAGTAAATGGCCCTGCAATGTTTGGGTTGAGAGAGAGAGAGAGAGAGAGAGAGAGTGGATAATGGGTTTTATTTTCCACTATCAACGGTCAATTTCTTATAAGTAGGAGAATTTTTCTCCTTTCCTTTTGTTTGACTTTTATTTCCTTTTCATAAAAATTTGCTTTACCTTTTTTACAATCTCTAGCATAAAGCTAATTTTGGTAAATTTTCAAATTTTCTCTTGCTCATGTATTTGATAGGCCATATGAGGATTTACACATTCAAACCTTTTAGTATTAATTGGTTTTGTCATAAAATCTATTAGGTTATCTTTAATGTGAATCTTTTGCATGTCTACACTCCCTTCTTCTACCACTTTCCGAATAAAATGATGTTGTAGTCTAATGTGTTTTGTTCTCAAATGAAAGATAGGATTTCTTGTAATGTGCAAGGCATTCTGACTGTTAGAATACATAAGAATCTTTTGTTGTTTGTGCCCGAATTTCTTTATTAACCTTTGGATCCAAATGGCTTCCTTGCATGTTTGTTTAGCTACCATATATTCATTTTTTGTAGTAGATAGAGTTATAACAGTCTGTAACTCAAATAGCCAGGTTACAGCTCCTTCTGCAAGTATGAACACATATCTTGTAGTAAATTTTTATTTATCAAGATGACCTGCAAAGTCTGAATCAATATATCCATTGACAATGAGTTCTGATCCTCCAAAATATAATGCAACATTCGAGGTCCCTTTAATATATCTCAAGATCCTCTTAACAACATCTTAATGTTTTTCATCCGGATCTGCCATAAATAGATTTACCACCATAACTGCTTGAGCAATATCTAGCCATATACAATAAGGCTTCTCATCGTTGATGTATATGACACTCAAAACATTTTTATTGTCCCTTCTTTACTACTAGGGCACACACTTGAGGATAATTTAAAATTCATGAGAAGTGGGGTTAAAATTGGCTTATATTCTTGCATGTTGATCCACTGCAAGATCTTCTTCAAATAATTCTTTTGGGATAGTGATAAACCCCAATTTCGTGATTTATCTTGTGCTTATTTTGGGAGATTTTACCAACTTTTCCATATTTATTCAATGAAATAGCATGGTTTTGTGATTCTCCCTTGAATTTTGCTTAAGTGTAAAAACATGCTTTTTAAGCCCCAAACTAATAATTTTGATTCATTTTTATTCCATTCGATGTGTTGATGTGTGTGTTAAGTGATTTCAGGTTATAAGGCAAGTATTGGATGGAAGGAATGAGTAGAAAAGCATGCAAAGGGGAGAATGCATGAAGAAACAAAGATTGGGAGTGCATCAAAGAATGCGCACGCGCACAAGGCGCGCACGCGCAAAAGTGATCTCGCCCATGGACGCGCACGCGTACATGCCGCGTCCGCGCGGATGAAGAAATTGCCAATCAACTCGCACGCGCATATGACGCACACGTGCTGATAAACCCATATTTCATGAGTTATTTTGTGCTTAGTTTGAGTGATTTATTCAATCCTTCACCCACTTATTCATATTAATTGCATGGTTTTACTTTTCCTTCCTTATTATGTGATGTATGTGAAAAACATGTTTCCTAAGCTTTAAAATTAATTATTTTAATTACCTTTACTTCCATTCGATGCCGTGATTAGTATGTTGAGTAGTTTCAGATTTTCTAAGGCAGAATGACTTAAAGGATGGAAAAGGAAACGTACAAAAATGGAAGGAAAGTGCGAAACGGAGTTTTGAAGAAACTGGTATCCACGCGATCGCATGGACGACGCGATCGCGTGCCAGAAGCGAAGAAGCAGCGACGCGGCCGCATGACTGACGCGACCGCGCGCCTTAAAGTACACGGTTCAATAAGGTTCCACGCTTCACCTCGAAGTACACGGATTGGTATCATGCTCAATTGCATGGATCACGGAGAACGTTTGGTCACCACGGTGAGATTCTACTTTTTAACCCGCACGAATGGAAACTTACAAATCAAAACGGAAGCGGATCTAAAAACACAGCTTGGGATCATGGATTATATTCTGACATTCGTCATCCCGGGAGGCTGAATATCTGTTCGAAGCTGCTCAGAAGCTTTACATGCCTAGTTTGGGACCCTGGAGGCTATTGGCATTCCAAGCACTGGTGGAAATTTTTGGACGAATTTAAACATAAGCCACCATAACAGGATACTCTTCCAATGTCCAACTTAAGGACTTTAACTAAAAGTGCTAGGTGGGAGACAACCCACCATGGTATGGTCGCTTCTTTCTCAATCTATTTCTTGTTTATTGTTTTCAATTTACCTTTTTTTATTTTATTTTAACATTAACCTGGAATCATGCATAGCATTCATGTTAATCACTGCATCCTGAATTTTTCAGTTTAAAAAAAAAAGCGTTGCACGACGCGACCGCATGTCCCATGCGATCGCGTCATATCGCGAAAAACACCACCCATGCGACCGCGTGACCCACGCGGCCGCGTGATATATATATCGGCATAAGGATCCAACGAACAGAAAGTTGGGCTGGAATCGTACGGCTCTGGTGCGTTTCGCACAAATTGGCCCACGCGATCGCATGCCCCATGCGATCGCGTCACTTACCCAATACCAATCCCATGCGACCGCGTGACCGACGCGATCGCGTCGCATGGATTGCATATCACCCCAAAAGGAGACAGAGAGTTGCGCTGAAACAGCGCTGGAGTCATGCGTTTAGCACGAATTCCAGCGACGCGATCGCGCGACCCACGCGATCGCGTCACCCCTCTTTCCCCCCCCTCTCATGCGATCGCGCGACCCACGCGATCGTGTCCCCCCTATTTTCACCCCAACCACGCGACTGCGTCCCCCACGCGACCGCGTGGATTCGAAAATATAACCCCCCAGCCACGCGAACCCTATTAGTCGCGCAGCCCCCCCTTTCCCCCCAACCCTCTTCTCCTTCTCTGTTCTTCTTCCCCCAGCCACCGCCGGCCAGCCACCACGCCACCACCCCGACGCCGCCGCCGTCCAGACGCCGCCGCCGTCCAGACGCCGCCGCCGTACCACCCATCCCCTTCTCTCTTCTTCCTTCTTCCACTCTCCACCACAGCCACCTCCGCGAGCACCGCCCAGCCACCGCCAGCCATCCAGCCGCGCCCCCCTCTCCGCCACCCACCCCCTTCAGCCAGCAACAACCACCGCCCTCCCTTCCCCTATCCTCTTCCTCTCTCACTAACCCTAATACCTCCCTCCGCCACTGCCCCCTCAGCCGCCACCGCGACGCTGTGCACCACCACCGCGCCGGACGCCGCCGCAGCCATCTTCTTCCCTGTTCCACCCCTTCCGCTTACCAGGTTCCGCAACACGCAACTTTTTTTTTATCCGTTCGTCACTTTTCTATATTTTTTTATTCCGTTTATGTTCATGATTAGGATAGCTAGACTTGCATGTTGTAGTGGATTTTTAGGTTGTTAGGTAGCTTAGGCTGTGGTTAGTGGATCTAGGTCTGTTTAGTTGCACTATTCTTACTTCTGTTTTATCCTATGTGCAAACCTGATGCTGCTATAATCATGATTCATATGCTGCTTTCTTGTATGTTGCTGCTGTTTACATTGAGTTTTTATGTTTATTTTATATCTATGTCCATGCAGCTTGATTTTTTAATTCATATGAACTGATATGATTGCTGTTTATTTTCCGGGACAATCCAATTTCAGCCGAAATGCTGCCCAAATTTTTTTTGAAAATTGTTTTCATTCTTGTTTTGGTTTGGCAACTCTGTTTTACTCTGCTTCCCCCAAACCATTTCATGAATGCTAGGGCCACTTTCTTATCCTCTTTGATTTCCTGGTTCATAACCTGCAATTGTGATTCACTGATTCCAATTTCTGATTTCTTTATTTCTATTCGAATCAGCATCACCCTATTTTCTTTATTCGATTATGAGTACTTCTATTCTTACCTGGGAATCCTTGTTATATGGAATTTTTTTCTATGCCACCTACTTTCCTAACTCACAAATTTTAATTTACTAATTTCTTTTTACCATACTAACCCTCCTGATCTCTTTTCTGATCACTTTCACTTCCTCTAACTTTCTCACTATGGCATATTGATATTTTTTCTTTTCATTTAACATTAATTCCATCACATTTCAATTACTCATTTTCCTTATTCTATTTCTCCCTCACCGCTTTAAGTTTTCTTTGTTTAAATTGCCTATTTGCTTTCCTATTTTATCTATTTCCTGGTTTTCTGTTTTTCAGGATGTCTGCCTCACAAAGGAAAGGCAAAGGCAAGGCTACTGGCAAGCGAAAAAGAGAGAAGATTCCTCCCAATCCATCATTGCTCTAATGCACGATTCCTCATGGCGGGAGAAGAACTTCACACGGCAGGAAAAAGCTGACCAGCTGCTCCCTTCGACTGATCCTATAAAATTTGCAAACCGGTACTGTGAGCTGAAGTACCCGACTTTTGCAAACTCCAGAAATCTATACCTGGAATGTACCTTGAAGATTCCAGAAGCCCTCCAGCAATACACCACTGAGCAAATCAAGCAAAGGGGCTGGTTTTTTCTGGAGAGACCACTGACAGAGGTCAATGCATCTTGGGTACGGGAATTCTATTGCAACTACTACCTTACTACCCTAGATGCAGTGAACCTGAGGGGAAAGTAAATTCTGGTCACTGAGGAGGCCATAGAGACCATTCTCCAGCTCCCAGCCAAGTCCGATCAGCCAGATGGTTATGCACAGGCTGAGGAGGACATGGGCCAGATGCGGTTTGATTGGGATGCTGTGAAGGCACGGATAGCTCTCGACCTTGCTGTTCCTTGGGAGATGGGTCAGGACACCACTATGCCTAGAGGGATCAAGAGAGTGTACTTGAATGATGAGGCTCGGCTATGGCATCAGATCTTGAGCAATTATGTGATGCCGAGTACTCATGAGACTGAGATCCTGGCTGCCATGATCACCCTCCTCTGGTGTGTGCTGGAGGGTAAGGACCTGTACTTGCCTCGTTTTATCCGGCATTATATGGCCAGGGTCCACGTCCGAGGCACCCTCCCCTTTCCTTATCTGGTTACACGGCTAGGCCGTCAGGCTGATGTGCCTTGGGAGGATGCCGATGAGCGACCACCAGCAGCGGACTGCAGGAAGATCATCCCTCACAGCAGGAACTTCCTTGCTTTGGGCTACAGACCACCACCTGTCACTGCTACTGATGAGACAGTCCCTCCGTCTGCTGGACCCTCTTCATCCACAGCTGCCCCAGCTGCCCCTGCTGCCACCACTGCACCTCCACCCGCCTCTGAGCCAGTTTATCGCCTCGTGCACCGTCTATTCCGCTAGTTTGATCAGATGGAGCGCCGTAACAGGCGCCGGTATGAGAGATTGGAGCGCCGCAGCAGGCGACGCTATTCCCATCTGAAGCTAATGATCAGACAAGGCGCCGACATCCCCTCCGAGCCCGACACACCATCAGAGCCATCAGAGGAGGAGGAGGATGAGCACGAGGAGGAGCCTCATTCCCAGGCGGAGACTCATCAGCAGGCAGGCACAGAGCACGCTACACCACAGTAAGAGGCCCCACATCAGCTTGAGGCTGCGGATCCGGAGATCCCGCTCCAGTCAGTCCCTCCTCTACAGCAGCCAGCCTCTCAGCCCACCACCGCCACAGAGACCCCAGCTACCATCCCTACCAGTGATGACACTCCTTCACACCCGACTTGATTGAGCATCGGGGACGATGCTTCATTTTTAAGTGTGGCGAGGTCGCCATCTCTGGCGTTTATTTTGGTGAACTACTACATACTTTTTCTTTTATTTTGGATATTTTTTTGTATTTTTCTCTTTTTCTTTTATTGTTATTTTCTGAGTACTTATACATTGCTACTTGTGTATTTTACTCTATTTTCTGCATTTTGCACTTTTGTTCATATTTTAGTTATTTAGTTCATTTTAGTTATTTAGTTTAGTTTGCAATTCTAACTTATTAGTGGATCAATTAGTATAGTTTACCCTTTTTACATAAGATAGCTTAGTTATAGCTTAGTTTAAATTGACAAATATAAAAAAGAGTAAGCTAGCAACTTGAACATAAATAGATTTAGATCCATAAAACCTTGTATATATAGCATTACATGATGTAGTTAAACTGACAACATTTCATCAAAGAGAAACATTAAAACTTCAAAGGCTACCCTAAATTACTTTTTAAGAGAATAATGAGAATTTTTAACTAAACCTGCATGACATACATAAGTGATAAATGATTTTTCAGCTAGAGAACACAGCCTGTGAGTTTTGAGCTTAACTGTATGGTTACATTCAAACCATAATTTTTATTTCTGTGTGTTCCAACCTTCTTTCTTATCCTGGTGTTCTTTACTTTGTTTTAGTCTATATGTTCGATTATAGAATATAGGTACATCTCAAAATAATGATTGAGGCCATCATTTGATTTTAGCTCACTTACCCCAAATTAACCTACCTTTTACATCACCCTTGTTAGACCCCTTGAGCCTTTTAAAACCCCTTTATTCTATTTAGCCAAATTACTAGCCTTAAGTAGAAAAATAAAAGAAAATCCCAAGTGAATCCTTGGTTAGCTTAAGATAAAAAATCCTTAATAGAGTTAAATGTGGGAAACCTTTTGGGAACATGGATGATAGAAACAAAAGGTAGAAAAGTTAATTTTAATAAAATAAATTTGGGAAGCATGTTCATGAGAAAATCAAAGTGCTTTAATTGCCATGTGCATTAAAAAAAGTTATTTTTCAGCATTTAAATAAAAAGAGGATACAAAAGAAATTCCCCAATGCAAAATAAAAGCAATGCACATGGGATAAAAGCAAGAATTGAAACATGAGCATGTAACATCAAAAGCGAGAAAATAGGGAGAATAGGTAAAGAAGCATTGTTTTACTAAGTATGTATCTTAGGTGAGATCTTAGTCTAATTAAGGATTCACTTATTAGCTCACTTAGCCTTATACATATATCCTTACCCTTTGCCTTGACCCCATTACAACCTTAATTAAAGACCTCATGAGTTTTGGTATGACTATGTTCTATAATTGTTGATTGGTTAGACGAAAAATAAAGTTATAGAAAGGAAGAATAAAGAGAAGAATAGAGTGATTAACCCAATAAACACTGAGTGATTAGAGAGAAAACACAAAATCCAGTGAGGGTTCAAAAGCCCATTAACATTTATCTCTAATTGTCTTGAAAGTTTTTTTTTCTTTATTTTTTCTCATCTCATTTGCAAAAACATGCTTTATTATTTGAGGGTTAGCTATATATATATATATATATATATATATATACATATATATCCTTGAGAATGTGAAATAATTTGACTACATGTAGGCTTTATATATGAGTGGATGAATTAGAATTGCATGACTCATTAGGTAGATGCATTTAGCATAGGTTGCATTTCATAACATTCCATCACTTTAAACCTTAATTATTTACCTTGGATTTAGCATGAGGACATGCTAGTGTTTAAGTGTGGGGAGGTTGATAAACCCATATTTCATGAGTTCTTTTGTGCTTAATTAGAGTGATTTATTCAACTCTTCACCTACTTATTCACATTAATTGCATGGTTTTACTTTCCCTTCCTTATTATGTCATATTGTGAAAAAACATGTTTCCTAAGCTTTAAAAATTAATTATTTTAATTACCTTTATTTCCATTCGATGCCGTGATTAGTGTGTTGAGTAGTTTCAGATTTTCTAAGGCAGAATGACTTAAAGGATGGAAAAGGAAACATACAAAAATGGAAGGAGAAAGAAAAATGGAGCTTTGAAGGAAACTGGTATTCACGCGATCGCATGGATGACGCGATCGCGTGCCAAACACGAATCAGCAGCGACGCGGCCGCACAACTGATGCGACCGCGCGCCTTAAGCAGAACGCACATGACGCGGTCGCATGACTGACGCGACCGCGTGGCAAGAAAAAGCTCTAGATCACGCGACCGCGTGACCCACGCGGACGCGTGACAGAGGCCACGTATCAGAATTTACAGAATACGCCCCCAACGATTTCTGAAGCCCATTTTGGCCCAGATCCAAGTATAGAAAACATAGATTAGAGGTTATAAAGTGGAGGAATGCATCCATTCAGAGGGAGCTCGCATAATTTCAGTTTTCAATGATTTAGATTTAGTTGAGAGGGAGATCTTCTCCTCTCTCTCTTTTAGGATTTAGGATTTCTTCTTGTTTTAAGAGTGACTCTCAATCCAGGTTTTATATTTCTTTGTTTTAAACTTCCCCTTCACTTTATTTATTTATTTCAGTATCTGAGTTGGCTATTTACCTTTATAATTAAATCTATGAATTTCTTCCATGTTGCAGACTGTTATTTGAATTAATGATAATTGAGGTATTTTCAGTTTATGATTGTTCTCTTTGATTTAAGTTACCATTGCTTCCCATTTAAGGATATTTTTATTATTCTATCAATTTTACTTTTTCTCCTTTTGGTTCTGGTTAAGAATTCAGTAACTCAACAGTTATTAATCTCAATATAATTGATAATCGTTATCTTGCTAATTGAGTTGAACTTAAGTAATCCCAACCTTTTCTTAGGAAATAAATAGGATTCAAAGGTCAATTTAATTAGTCCCTTGACTTTCCTTTACCCTAGTAAAGGTTGACCAAGTGGAGTTTAGATTCAACTTTCATTCTAGTAGAGAGAGATAACTACGTAGGACCTCCAACTTCTCTTACCTTGCCAAAAGTCTGCTTTACAGTATTTATTTATTTTAATTGCCATTTGCTTTACTTGTCATTTAAATTATTTGCTTCTCATCTTCTAAACCCCGATTACAACCTTTATAGCCAATAATAAGAACATACTTCCTCGCAGTTCCTTGAAAAGACGACCCGAGGTTTGAATACTCGGTTAACAATTTTTAAAGGGGTTTGTTACTTGTGACACCCAAAACGTTTGTACGAAGGGATTTTTGTTGGTTTAGAGACTATATCTACAACGCAACTGTTTCTATGAATCTCTTTACTGGTAAAAATCCTAACGTCATTCAACCACAGAGGCGGCTAAATCCAGCCATGAAGGAGGTGGTGCAGAAAGAGGTCACTAAGTTACTGGAGGCTGGGATTATTTATCCTATTTCTGATAGCCCCTGGGTGAGCCCTGTCCAAGTTATCCCCAAGAAGGGAGGCATGACAGTGGTTCATAATGAAAAAAATGAACTGGTTCCTACAAGAACAGTTACAGGGTGGCGTATGTGTATTGACTACAGAAGACTCAATACAGCCACTAGAAAGGATCATTTTCCTTTACCATTCATAGACCAGATGCTAGAGAGACTAGCAGGTCATAAATACTACTGCTTTTTGGATGGCTATTCAGGTTACAACCAAATTGCAGTAGACCCTCAAGACCAAGAAAAATAGCATTCACTTGTCCATCTGGAGTATTTGCCTACAGAAGGATGTCATTTGGTCTGTGCAATGCACCTGCAACCTTTCAGAGGTGCATGCTCTCTATATTCTCTGATATGGTAGAGAAGTTTCTGGAAGTCTTCATGGATGACTTCTCAGTATTTGGAGACTCATTCAGCTCCTGTCTTGACCATCTAACACTTGTCCTGAAAAGGTGCCAAGAGACTAACCTGGTTTTAAACTGGGAGAAATGTCACTTTATGGTGACTGAAGGAATTGTCCTTGGGCACAAAATTTCGAACAAGGGAATAGAGGTGGATCAAGCTAAGGTAGAGGTAATTGAAAAATTACCACCACCTGCCAATATTAAGGGAATCAGAAGCTTTCTGGGGCATGCAGGATTCTATAGGAGGTTTATAAAGGATTTTTCAAAAATTGCAAAACCTCTGAGCAATCTGCTAGCTGCTGACACGCCATTTGTCTTTGACACAGAGTGTTTGCAGGCGTTTGAAACTCTGAAAGCTAAGTTGGTTACCGCACCAGTTATTTCTACACCAGACTGGACAATACCATTCGAACTAATGTGTGATGCTAGTGACCATGCCATTGGCGCAGTATTGGGACAGAGGCATAACAAGCTTCTGCATGTCATTTATTATGCTAGCCGTGTTTTAAATGATGCACATAAGAATTACACAACCACAGAAAAGGAGTTACTTGCAGTGGTTTATGCCATTGACAAGTTCAGATCTTATTTAGTAGGATCAAAAGTGGTTGTGTACAGTGACCATGCTGCTCTAAAATATCTCCTCACAAAGCAGGATTCAAAACCCAGACTCATAAGATGGGTGTTGCTTCTGCAAGAGTTTGATATAGAAATAAGAGACAGAAAAGGGATAGAGAACCAAGTAGCAAATCACCTGTCCAGAATAGAACAAATAGCAGGAGCGTCCCTCCCTTCTACTGAGATCTCTGAAACCTTCCCGGATGAGCAACTCTTTGCCATTCAGGAAGTACCATGGTTTGCAGACATTGCAAACTATAAAGGTGTGAGGTTCATAACCAAAGAGTACAGCAAAGTGCAAACGAAAAAATTAATTTCTGATGCAAAATACTACTTGTGGGATGAACCATATCTCTTTAAGAGGTGTGAAGACGGTATGATCCGTAGATGTGTACCTAGAGAAGAGGCCCAGAAAATCCTATGGCATTGCCATGGATCACAATATGGAGGATATTTCGGAGGTGAGCGACTAGCCACCAAGGTTCTCCAGTGTGGCTTCTACTGGCCTACTCTCTATAGAGACTCCTGAGAGTTTGTACGTAACTTTGACAGTTGCCAAAGAGCTGGTAATCTGCCTCACAGTTATGCCATGCCTCAACAAAGGATCTTAGAGATTGAGTTGTTTGATGTATGGGGTATTGACTTCATGGGGCCTTTCCCACTATTATACTCAAACATTTATATTCTGGTAGCAGTAGACTATGTATCTAAATGGGAAGAGGCAATTGGAACACCCACTAATGATACTAAGATAGTGATGAAGTTCCTCCAGAAGCATATTTTCAGCAGGTTCGGTGTCCCTAGGATACTGATCAGCGATGGAGGCACTCATTTCTGCAATAAACAGCTTGACTCTGCTCTGGTCCAATATGGAATTAACCATAAAGTGGCGACTCCATATCATCCACAGACAAATGGGCAGGCTGAAGTCTCAAATAGAGAACTAAAATGAATCCTGGAGCAGACTGTAAATGCCCGTAGAAAGGATTGGGCAAGAGGTCTGGATGATGCTCTGTGGGCATACAGAATAGCATTCAAGACTCCTATAGGGACCTCTCCATAGCAGCTTGTGTATGGAAAAGCCTGTCATCTGCCAGTGGAACTGAAACACAAGGCCTACTGGGTAACCAGGTTCCTAAACATTGATACTAAGGTAGCTGGAGAGAGGAGATTACTCCAGTTGAATGAGCTGGAAGAATTCAGACTCAATGCTTTCGAAAATGCCAAAATTTATAAGGAGAAAGCAAAAATATGGCATGACAAAAGGCTATCATCTAGAGTCTTTGAGACAGGACAGAAAATCCTGCTGTTTAACTCTAGGCTCAGATTATTCCCTGGGAAATTGAAATCCCGGTGGAGGGGCCCATATGTGATTACAAGTGTGTCACCATATGGCTATGTAGAACTTCAAGATATTGATTCTGACAAAAAGTTCATTGTTAATGGACAAAGAATCAAACATTATCTTGAAGGCAATGTTGAGCAAGAATGCTCAAAGCTGAAACTAAGTTAAAAGCTCAGTAAAGTCCAGCTAAAGACAGTAAAGAAGCGCTTGCTGAGAGGCAACCCAGCTGTTCATACCCTGAGTCGAGCTATCCGACTTGGGATGATTGGAGATAAAGCGACCGACCTCTTCAGGTCAGACTATCCGACCTCTCTCCAAAAGAGGTCGGCCAAATCGACAGGAAAGCCCAAAAAGGGCCCAACTCAAGGAACACAGCCCAAATCCAAAGGCGGCTCAAGCCTACAGAGAGAAGGGCGGTTCCGTTGAAGATAAGCTGACCTCACCCAAAGATAAGATAAGATAAGATAAGATAACTAACTTATCTTATCCAAGAAGGTCACTTCTCACCATTATAAATACACTGGAGCACCCAGGTATAACTCATACTCTGATTCCACTAAAAGCCTGTTTAATACCCATGCTAACTTAAGCATCGGAGTCTCTTGTAGGTACCCCCCACCCTCCGGTGACCAAGGATCAGAAGTGCAGCCAGTCCAACGAGTCGGACACAATAGCTCCGACCGCCACCAGCTAGCCAGACACGTCATCTCCGACCAGTACAGAAGATCTCATCCGAGATCGACCTACAGTTTCAGGTAACCCTCAGAACATTGGCGCCATTGCCGGGAAACCTGGAAGTCATCCCATCACCATGGCGGACGAACAGGATAACGACCACAACTCAGATTTAGAGGACAGAACGCCACACAAAAACACGGGTGCCACACCAAAGGACACTCTGGAATCTAACAGAGACAAAAACTCATCACATCCGGGAGTAATAGAAGCCCTTCAAGATCACCTAAAGCAACTCGAAAAAGAAAGCCAGTACCAGCAAGAAGTTGGCAAGGATCTACAGAGAGAGGTAAGGCGATGCCGAGAATTAGAAGATAAACTTCTACAATTTGAAGCCGATCTCAAAGCAAAGACTACCCGGACCACCCCTGAAGACAACTCTCGCAAAGATCAGGATCCATTCACTAGGGAAATCATGAATACTAAAATTCCTAAGGACTTCAAACTTCCGGATATGACTTTGTATGATGGCACTACAGATCCCAACCATCACCTCAGCAACTTCAGAAGCAGAATGTACCTCACCAACGCCCCAGACGCCGTTCGCTGCAAAGCTTTTCCAATGACTCTCACGAAGACAGAAATTAGATGGTTCGACAACCTACCTCCAAAGTCCATCTCCAATTTTGATGACCTGGCCAAAAAATTCCTGGCCAGATTCTCCATCCAAAAAGACAAGGCTAAGCACGCCCCCAGTCTACTAGGTATCAAGCAAGGAGAGCGGGAAAGTCTCTGCAACTGCATAGAAATATTCAACAAAACGTGCCTAGACATACAAAGCTTACCAACAGAGGCTGCCGTCATGGGCCTCATCAACGGCCTACGAGAAGGACCCTTCAGCCAATCTATATCAAAGAAATATCCCACATCCCTAGACGAGGTACAAGAGCGGGCAGAAAAGTACATCAACATGGAAGAAAATTTTCGACTTGGAGAAGCCTCAAAATTCAGTTTCACCTATCGAGATAAAGATAAAGAATCCAAGAAGAAGGAAGATCGAACGGGCGAAAAAATCAAAAAGTATCATAATTACACCCCTCTTTGGGTGTCCCTTGTGGATATCTACAAAGAAGTCTGTAACACAGAAAAGATACCCCCAGCTCGATCACTCAAAGGCAAAAAAGGAGGAGGAAATCGGAACGAGTACTGTGAATATTATCGGGTCCGAGGACATTCCACCAACGAGTGCTTCGACTTAAAAAACATCATAGAAAAGTTAGTAAGGGAAGGAAAACTAAATCGGTATCTAGCCACCCGAGATGATGAACAAAGAAAAAGACGAAGAGATGAAGACGTCGGACGAGCTGAGCGATCACCTCGCACGCCAGAAAGACATGTCCATATGATACACGGAGGATTTACAGGAGGTGGAATCTCCAAATCATCCCACAAAAGATACCTCAAAGAAGTATATCATGTCGAAGGGAAGGAGGAAGCACCCGACATCCCTGCAATCACGTTCACCAAAGAAGACGCATCCGGTATCATCTCAGGACACAACGATCCCATGGTCATCACCATCATACTGGCAAACGCTAATCTCCACCGCACATTAATAGACCAAGGGAGTTCTGCCGACATCTTATTCAAAACTGCTTTCGACAAACTCGGCCTAGAAAAAAAGAGCTTAGAGCATACCCGAACAGCCTGTTCGGACTGGGAGATACCCCAGTACAACCACTGGGATACGTGTCACTACACACAACCTTTGGAAAAGGGAATCAGTCCAGAACGCTCAAGATAGACTACATCATGGTCGACGTGAGTTTAGACTACAATGCCTTAATAGGTCGGACAACACTAAACCAACTTGGCGCAATAGTCTCAACTCCACATCTATTCATGAAATTTCCAACTCCAAACGGGATAGCTACAATAAAAACAGATCAAAAGATGGCACGCCGCTGTTATAATGAAAGTCTAAACCTCAGAGGCAGAGGAGAAGAGTTCCATACCATTGAGCTTGGTGGAATTCAGAGACGAGAAGAACTCCGCCCACAGCCCGAAGGTGGAATAGAGAAAGTTCAGATTGGAGACACCTCAGACAAAACGACTAACATTGGCATGATCCTGAAAGGAGAGGCAAAGGAATCACTAGTACAGTTCTTGCGAGATAATGTCGATCTTTTCGCATGGAAAGCTGCAGACATGCCAGGCATAGATAATCACTAGTACAAGTTGGCGGTCTATCCAGGATCTCGGCCGGTACAGCAGAGACGAAGAAAACTCGGACCAGAACGATCCCAAGCTGTGGAAGAACAGATACAAGCACTACTAGAGGCAGGATTCATAAGAGAAGTCAAGTACCCACTATGGCTAGCTAACGTCGCCTTGGTGAAAAAATCAAACGGGAAGTGGCGAATGTGCACTGATAAACCACTATTTCATGGTTTATCTTGTGCTCAATTGAGTGGTTTTTATTAACTCTTTACCCACTTATTCATACTATTTGCATGGTTTTATATTTCCTTCCTAATTATGTGCTTTGATTGAAAACATGCTTCTTTGGACTTATATTTGCTTATTATTAATCCTCTCTTATTACCATTAGATGCCTTGATATGTGTGTTAAGTGTTTTCAGATATTATAAGGCAGGAATGGCTTGGAGGATGGAAAAGAAGCATGCAAAAGTGGAAGGAATACAAGAAGTTGGAGAAATTGCTAAGTTGTCCAGCCTGACCTCTTCACACTCAAACGGCTATAACTTTAGCTACAGAGGTCCAAACGACGCGGTTATAGTTGTGTTGGAAAGCTAACGTCTGGGGCTTCGATTTGATATATAATATGTTATAGTTCCCCTGACACTAGGTGACACGACCGCGTGATCCATGCGGCCGCGTCGCAAGTGACGGAAATCAGCGCAAATGAATTCGCAACCAGCGAATTCTAGGCTATTTTTGACCCAGTTCTCGACCCAGAAAACACAGATTAGAGGCTATAAAGTGGAGGAATGCATCCATTCATAAGGAGGCTCTCACATTCACAATTTTAGGATGTAGTTTTTACAGAGAGAGGTTCTCTCCTCTCTTTTAGGATTAGGATTTAGGACTTCTCTTAGTTTTAGGAGTGACTCTCAATCCCAGGTTCTTTATTTTTATTTATTTTTCCAATTTAATTTATGAACTTTTCCATGTTATGATTTGAATATTTTATTTAATATAATTTGAGGTATTTCAGACTTATGTTGCCCATTTGATTCATAAATCTTTATTTGAGGTGTTTAAGATTTAATCTTACTTTGCTTTCAATTTAATTTAGATATTTTTCTCCCTTTTGGCATTGGTTGAATCATCGGAGACACTTGAGTTATCAAACTCATTGTTGATTGAAAATTGGATTTCTTCATTTCATTAATTCATAATTCCAATAACTCTAACCTTTCTCAAGGAAAGACTAGCACCTGAGGAATCAGAATTAATTCCTCCACTTAACTTACCTTCATAGTTAAAGGTTAACAAAGTGGGAGAAAAATCTAATTCTCATCACAATTGATAAGGATAACTGGGATAGGAATTCTAGTTCTAATACCTTGCCCAGAGTTTATTTTATCTATTTACTTTATTTTTCTTATCATTTAACATACTACCTCCTCACTTTCAAAACCCCAGTTTACAAGACTCATAACCAATAATAAGAACACCTCCCTGCAATTCCTTGAGAAGACGACCCGAGGTTTAAATACTCGGTTATCAATTATAAAGGGGTTTGTTACTTGTGACAACCAAAACGTTTGTACGAAGGGATTTTTGTCGGTTTAGAGACTATATCTACAACGCGACTGTTTTTATGACATTCTTTACTGGCAAAAATCCTAACGTCAAAATGGCGCCGTTGCCGGGGAATTGCAAACGTGTGCCTTATTATTGGTTATTGTAAGTATTTTATTTTTGCTTGTTTATTTGTTTTTATTTTTATTTTTGCTTTTTCTTAAGTTAAGAGGTTATTGGTTTTTATTTTTAAAATTTTTATCTTATCTTATCTTATTTCAAAAAATCAAATTTCAAAATTCAAATTTAAAAAAAATTTTCAAAATTTAAATTTAAAAATTTTCAAATTTCAAATTTCAAAATTTAATTTTCAAATTCAAAATTTAAAAAACCTTTTAATTTAAATTTGTTTTTATTTTTATTTACTACTATGAACTCTCACCCCTTTGGCTATGAGTCTGGTTACAATAATGTTGCAGGAAGAAGAAATTACAATGAGAACAGGCATCAAGGTTGGAACAATCAAAGATGGGAGGAGCAACAAGGATTTGATCAACCCTCATGGCAACAACTACCTCCAGTGAACTATCAACAACCACCACCATATGCCTATGAACCCTTTCCTCAACACAACTTGGGACCGCCATACTCACAAGCCTCTTTCCACCATTCACCTCCATATGACCCTAACCCATATCCACCATACCAACCACCTTATGAGCCAAATGAACCCTCCTATCCACTCCAAACCTCCATGGAGAAAGCACTTGCCGATCTAAACTCTACTATACAAGCTCTCTTCACCCAAATCAGACCACCAAATACCTTCAACGATCAACCCTCAAGCTCTAGTGCACTTCCTTGTCAACCACAGAATAATCTCTCCATCCCATCACCACCATCCATGGAAGAGCACCCACATCCATCAATCCAAGAGCAAGATGATCCCAATTATGCTATTGATATGGAACAGGAAAGAAGGAATCATCTTCGCGAATCCATACTTCATAAAGAGCTAGAGGAGGCCCTACGGGTAAGGGTAGGCGAGACCCTTGAAGATGAAGGAATAGTTGAAGGAAGTTGTCATAGAAAGAAAAACATCGAGGATGAGTACAATTTTATACTTAAACAACTGGACAAAGCAGCAATTATTAAAAAGGAAGAAGTGGTTGCGGACTTAAGAGATGCTGTACCTCCATTGGAAAGTCCAGTCACAGAGCCTCCTTCCACGGTGTTTGATGTTGATGTTGAGAAGAGCATACAACCTCCAAGGCAGATCATGGTTGAAGATTTTGTAGAGGTTGATCAAGAGGTAGAAGATGTCAAAGAAGAGCACAAGGGAGTGGAGCTTGAAATTACCTTGCCAAAGTTGTTGGAAACCCCTCCCCCTAAATTGCCATCATCCTTCACAACATTCAAATGGGTAAAATTCATATCCCATAGCTTTCTAATCCCACTTGAATATGGGCTACTGGAGACGGATGGTCAACTTAGAGCTCTTTGTGGCATTAAGAGT
Organism: Arachis hypogaea; assembly: GCF_003086295.3. Classification (NCBI taxonomy): domain Eukaryota; kingdom Viridiplantae; phylum Streptophyta; class Magnoliopsida; order Fabales; family Fabaceae; genus Arachis; species Arachis hypogaea. Next base: position 117,695,708 of record NC_092051.1, on the reverse strand, counting down.
AAGAGGAAGATGGCCAGTGGTAAGAATTGTCCTGCAAGGTTCATTATGGTTGGAAGCTTTAAGTTTAAACGCAAAGGTTGGTATAAAGCTCAACTGAATGGGTCTAAGAAGCTGTTTGGATGTCTCAGTGAGAATTCCGACTGTTCACCACCCAAGTGGAAAAATGATGATGATCAACAAGAAGATGGGTGCAAAGGCAAGGTCTGGGACCCCGGAATCCAATCTAGAAATCACCACTCTTGGGGCCTTGTCACTTGCTTTAACTTACTTGAAGGCTTTCTGCACCTAGTTTGGGACCCCGGAGGTTACTGGAAATACAAACATTGGTGGGGATTCCTGGATCAGTACAAGCACAAGCCACCATAGCAGGAATCTCATCAAATGTCCAACTTAAGGACTATAACTAAAAGTGCTAGGTGGGAGACAACCCACCATGGTATGATCGTTCCCTTTTCATTACTTAGTTTTATCTATTTTTGAATTTTATTTTGTTATATTGAACCTGGAGTTTTGCATCACATTCATATTGACACTGCATTCTGCATTTTTCAGATTATAAAAAAAAAAAAGCGAGCACGCGACGCGACCGCATCAGCGACGCGTCCGCGTCGCAAGGAGAGAACAGAAAATAAAAACGAACAGAGAGTCACGCTGGAGGCGTGCCAGTGGCACAATTCGTCCCACGCGATCGCATCGCTGACGCGTCCGCGTCGCAGGGGAATACTAGCCTCCCACGCGACCGCGTCACCCACGCGGCCGCATGACCTGAAAATCCTAACGTCAAAATGGCGCCGTTGCCGGGGACGCATTCCCCACGTGTCCGCGTCACCTGAGAATAATGACCTCCCACGCGACCGCGTGACCTACGCGGCCGCGTGACCTGAAAATCGACGTCAACCAGGTGCATGGCCGAAAGTTGAGTTGGAGTTGGGCTGGACCCGTGCTAGCAGCACAAGCCCTGCCACGTGAACGTGTCACCCATGCGTCCGCGTCATATTGGAAATAAGGCCACCCGCGCGATCGCTTCGACCACGCGACCGCGTCACCCAGAATTTTGGCAAAAAGAGTTTCGAACAGAGAGTTGTGCGACCGCGAGGCTGCACTCGCGCCACTAGCACAAATCAAGTCACGCGATCGCGTGCCCCACGCGTCCGCGTCACCCAACCATATCGCGCACCACGCGACGGCGTCACCCACGCGATCGCGTCGCCAGCGTCGCACAACCTATCCAGATTAGTGCCAATTTTCTTATCTTTTCTCTTCTAATCCTAATTTCTTCCTTCTCTCTCCTTTCTCACTTTCTTTTTCTACTTCTCATTCTTTTTCACTTTCATTTTATTTTATTTTATTTATTTGCATACTTTCATTCATTGCATTTTAATTTTGTGCATATTTTTATTTTTCTAAAATTATTGGTGTTCAAGTGTTCTTTTTCAACTGTTATATCTGGTATTATCTTGGTGCTTATGACTTGTTTTATTCTCATTGGGTAACATTATTTAAATCAATGCTAATTTTTATGATACTTGTACTCCTCTTGCGTTGACATGTACTTATATTGATATTTTCATTACCCACACTCTTCCCCTTTGTTGCAAATTTTGCACCATTGGTATGCCATGGCTTCTATTGTTTTCTCCCTTACATGTTGAAGCTTCCATGTAAATGAGACCCTTATCATTTGGCATTAACCCATACTTCTTTTATTTTCTTATCTCTATTTCTGGATTACTCTTCTTTCCTTTTTCTTTCAGGATGGCCACCCGGAAGGGAAGCGGAAGACATTTTACATGGGGAGACAGACAAGTTCATCTGTACAATCCTTAGAGAAAAGCAACAGTTGAAACAACCCATCCACCTGCAAATCTCAGCATGCACCGAGGACGGTGCAATCTTTAAGTGTGGGGAGGTCGATACCGATCTCCGTGGGTTAGTACTTTCTTTTCAACACCAATAATTTTATTTTCTTTATTTGTTCATTGTTGCATCTGCATATTTAATTGCATATTTGTTTGATTTTGTGCATTTAGTTACTACTTGGTTAAAATAATAAATTTCTTTTTAAGATCCTATTTTTGAAAAAATTTCACTAATTTAAATAAAAAATTTTTAAAAAAATTTTATGTGTTAAATTTGTTTGAAGTTGTATTTGGAACATGGTTTTTGAGTCAAAGAACACACAACCTGTGAGACTTTGAGCTTATTTACATGGTTACATTATTTAACCATAAATATTTTACTCCTGTGTGTTCCCTTCTCTATGATTGTAATCTATATTTTGTTCCAACCTATATGTCTGATGACAAGTCATCTTAGCCTAGTTTCACTAGCCTTTTTCTTTTGTTTTTAATTGATTCATGCACTTTCTTGAGCCATAAGCAAGCCAATTGGTTAGATTTCCATGTTTCCTTTGATTTAATCAACCATAGATGAATTAATGCAATTTCATGAGGATTTATGCTATAATTGCCACATATTATGAAAGAATGACAAACTCATGATTTTGAGCATAGCTTTGATGTGTTTGGTTGATTGATGATAGGTGAAGAAAGCTTGGAGAAAGGTTGAAGCAAGAAGGAATGGCTAGGAGCAAGAGAGAACAAAAAGTTTGAGCAAAAGTTTGCCTCAAACTTTAGCTCAAACTTTCGGATAAGTGAAAACACACCAGGGAACAAAAAGCTTGAGCAAAAGTTTGCCTCAAACTTTAGCTCAAACTTTTGGGAGAAAAGCTTGAGCCAACGTTTGCCTCAAACTTTTTGACAAACGTTGGCATCACAAATCAACACCCTGGAGAGAAAAAGTTTGCGCCAACGTTTGCCTCAAACTTTTTGGCAAACGTTGGCGCCATCAGCAACACACCCTGGAGACAAAAAGCTTGCGCCAACGTTTGCCTCAAACTTTTTGGCAAACGTTGGCGCCATGAGTGTGCATAAGGGGGCCAACGTTTGAGCAAAAGTTTGACCCCAAACTTTAGCTCAAACGTTGGTAGCAGCAAGAATGGGGCAGCTGGTGTAAAAAGTTTGAGTAAAAGTTTGCCTCAAACTTTTACTCAAACTTTTACTCAAGCTTTTATAATTCCCAACCCGGTTCACTTCGGTTCTCTCTCCAACTCCAAGAGCAATCAACCAAGGCCTCTATCAACCCAATTCCATCAAGAGCAAAGGCCCAATTCAAAGCTTAAAGACCATTTGAAGAAAGTGTATAAATATCTTAGGATTTAAGTTTTTAGGGGGCTTTTCTTTTCGGTTTTGATTAGGTAGTTTTGTAGAGAGCTCACCTTTACATTTTGGGTATTGTTGTTTTAATTCAAGAGAATTTGGGGAGGAGAAATGATCTCTCTTCTTCCTTGTTCTTGCTTGAACACTCTTTACTTTGCTTGCTTCGGATCTTGGGTGGAGAATTGAAGAAATTCTATTTCAATCTCACCTTAGGATCTTGTTTAATTTTCCGCATCATTGAATTTCAGTTTCTGTTAATTGCTTCTTCTTCTACTGTCTCTGCAATTTACATTTCCTTTGCAATTGCTTTTGTTGGATCTAGGAAGGCATTGAGATCTAGACTTGGTTATCTAGTCTCTTGAGTCCTGAGATCTGGATTTCCATTTTCAATTTCTCTGTTTACTGCTTTTCGAGCTCTTTTATATTTCTGTTTTAGATCCGATTCAACCTAAGGCATCTTCTACTCTTCTGTGTGTTGAATTTTACTTTTCCTTGTTTAATTTTTGCAAATCCAATTCCCAATTCCCTTTACAATTCAAGCCATTTATATTTCTTGCACTTTAAGATTCTGCAATTTACATTTCTTGCGTTCTAAGTTTCTGCCATTTAATTTCTTGCTCTTTAAGATTTAGCATTTTACATTTTAGTTCTCTTTAATTTCATGCAAATTACCCATCCCCTTTATTTTCCATGCAATTTAAATTTTGCAAATCACAAATCTCTCAACCAAATCTCGATTCGCTTGACTAAATCAACCACTAAACTAAAATTGCTCAATCCTTCAATCCCTGTGGGATCGACCTCACTCCCGTGAGTTATTATTACTTGATGCGACCCGGTGCACTTGCCGGTGAGTTTTGTGTTGGATCGTTTTCCGCACATCAAGTTTTTGGCGCCGTTGCCGGGGATTGATTAGATTGACAATGATTAAGTGAGGTGGTGATCTAGATCTAGCATTTTTAATTCCTGTTTCTCTAATCTTTGATTAACACGCTAACTGTTTGAAATTTTGCTTAAACTAAACTTCGTTCTAGTAATAGACTGAAGAGTTACTGGTGGTGCTTCTTTTGTTTTGTTTGTATGTCAGGTACAGGGAGATCCATTCCTGTTTTATCTGAAACTGACCAAAGAACTCTTAGAAGGTTGAGAAGAGCTGAAAGAGGGAAAAATATTGTTGGAGAGGAAGAATCTGAGGACGAATATCACGAGATGGAAGGAGATCCATCTAATCCAGGAGGAGGGGTTAACAATAACCCACAGCAGAGGAGAGTATTGGCCTCCTATACCTTTGCAAATGCTAGACATTGTGGAAGCAGCATTCTCACCCCTAATGTCAATGCAAATAACTTTGAATTGAAGCTACAACTCATTACATTGGTCCAAAACAACTGCTCGTTTGGGGGAGGACCATTGGAGGATCCAAATCAACATCTATCTACCTTCTTAAGGATTTATGACACTGTCAAGTCCAATGGCGTGAATCCTGAAACTTACAAGCTTCTGCTGTTCCCGTTCTCATTAAGGGACAAGGCCGCACAATGGCTTGAAACTTTTCCTTAAGGAAGCATCACTAGCTGGGATGACTTGGTGACTAAATTTCTAGCCAAATTTTATCCACCTCAAAGAGTCATCAGGCTGAAGACTGAGGTGCAAACATTCACGCAATTGGATGCTGAAAATCTGTATAAAGCATGGGAGAGATACAAGGCTCTGCTGAGGAAATGTCCACCAGAAACGTTCACTGAGTGGGACAAGCTACAGAACTTCTATGAATGACTCACTCTAAAGGCTCAAGAATCACTTGACCACTCAGCTGGAGGATCATTACAACTGATGAAAACAGCAGAAGAAGCTCAAAATCTTATTGACATGGTGGCCAACAATCAATATTTCTTTGCTCATCAAAGAAATCGCCAACCATCACAAAGGAGAGGAGTAATGGAGCTAGAAGGGGTGGACTCAATCTTGGCTCAAAACAAGATGATGCAGCAGTAAATTCAACAACAATTTGAGCAAATGACCAAGAGGATTGATAGCCTCCAAGTTTCAGCAGTTAACACAAGCCAACCATCATCCACATGGGGACAAAATGAAGAAACTCAAGAAGAACAACAACAAGAGCAAGTACAGTATATGCACAACCAAGGACCAAATGAAGTATATGGTGATACATACAATTCATCCTGGAAGAACCACCCAAACCTCAGATGGGGAGATAATCACACCCAAAACCAACAACCATGGCAGAGGAACTCAAACTAAAACACTTCAAGAAACAACCAAAACCACAACCAGCAGCAAACTAACCAGAACCCCTATAGAAAACCTCAAAACAACTACCCCAACCCCAATCATTATCAATCTAATAACCAATCCACCAACCAAAATGCCTACCATCCACCACCCACATCTCACAACCCACCACAAGCATCACCTGAATCTCAAAGACTCACTAACTTGGAGACCTTGATAGACAAAATGTTGAAACACCAGGAAATGACAACCAAGAACCAGGAAGCCTCCATGAAGAGCCTAGAGAGGCAGATTGGGCAAATCTCCAAACAGATTTCTGTTGAGAGACCTTCAAGCTCACTGCCGAGTGACACAATCCTAAATCCTAAGGAAGAATGCAAGGCAATACAATTAAGGAGTGGGAGAACATTGGAGAGCAGCAAAAGACCACTAGAAGAGGAACAACCAACACACACAGAGGAAGCCAATGATGATGATGCAATGGCAAGCAAGCAAGCTTCAAAGCAAACTCAAGAAAAGGGGGAACAATCAAAAATTCCAAAAAAGGGGAATGAAGCAATTGAAGAGCCAACAAAGAATCAAAAGCAACAAGCAGAGAAGACCTTTGTACCTCCACTACCATATCCCCAGAGATTCAACAAGGAGGCAAAGGACCAACAATTTCACAAGTTCCTTGAGACTTTTAAGAAGTTGGAGATAAATATCCCCTTGGCTGAGGCACTGGAGCAGATGCCCCTATATGCCAAGTTCATGAAGGAGCTAATCAACAAGAAGAGAAGTTGGCAAGAAAAGGAAACTATCATGCTCACTGAAGAATGTAGCGCTGTGATCCAGATGGGTATCCCACCAAAGCTCAAAGATCCAGAGAGTTTTGTAGTCTCATGCACCATAGGCAAGATAACATTGGAAAACGCTCTGTGTGATCTAGGTGCCAGCATCAACTTGATGCCTCTATCATTGATGAGAAAGCTTGCCATAGAAGAAATTAAACCCACCAGGATGTCACTAGTCATGGCCGATAGATCAATCAAGACTCCCAATGGTATTGTGGAGAATTTACTAGTGAAGGTTGGAAAGTTTATCTTCCCCGCAGATTTTGTAATCTTAGACACAGAAGGGGAATGAAGCAGCTCAATCATCTTGGGGAGACCATTTCTAGCCACAGCAAGAACCACTATTGATGTGGAGAAGGGAGAAATGACCTTCAGGGTGCATAATGAACAAATGGTAATCAATGTCTTCAAATCAATGCAACACCCCTCAGAGCAAGAAAACTACATGAATGTGGATATGATAGAAGGGCTGGTAGAAGAAATGTTTGAAGACGACTATTTGGAGCATCAGAAAGAACAAAGAGAGGAAGTGATAGAAATACTCATTGAAGAGAAGAAAGAGGATAAACCAAAATAGGAGTTGAAACCTCTCCCTCCTCACCTCAAATACGTGTTTCTTGGGGAAGCAGAGGCATTACCAGTGATTATAAATTCCTCTTTGAACATGGATGAGGAAGCAAGGTTGATTGAAGTATTAAAAACTCACAAAACAGCCTTGGGGTGGACAATTGAGGACATCAAAGGCATCAGCCCTGCTATTTGCATGCATAAAATTTTATTGGAAGAAGAATCAAAACTTGTGGTTCAACCTCAAAGAAGACTCAACCCAACCATGAAAGAGGTGATTCAAAAAGAAGTGATGAAGCTATGGAATGCAGGGATAATTTTCCCAATCTCAGACAGCTCTTGGGTAAGTCCGGTTCAAGTTGTGCCAAAAAAGGGAGGAATGACAGTCATCACCAATGAAAAAAATGAGTTGATCCCCACTAGGACAGTGACTGGGTGGAGAATGTGCATAGACTACAGGAGATTGAATGATGCAACAAGAAAAGATCATTTTCCTTTGCCATTCATCGATCAAATGTTGGAAAGACTAGCAGGCCATGCTTATTATTGCTTCCTGGATGGGTACTCTGGTTACAATCAAATAGTGGTGGACCCCAAGGATCAAGAGAAGACCTCCTTCACATGCCCATTTGGAGTTTTTGCCTATAGAAGGATGCCCTTTGGGCTGTGCAACGCCCCAGCCACTTTTCAAAGGTGTATGCTTTCTATTTTTTCTGATATGGTGGAAAAATTTTTAGAAGTCTTCATGGATGATTTTTCTGTTTTTGGCAATTCATTTAACACTTGCTTGCATAACTTAACTCTTGTTTTGAAAAGATGCCAAGAAACTAATTTGGTGTTGAATTGGGAAAAATGCCATTTCATGATCCCGGAAGGAATAGTTCTTGGGCATAAAGTGTCATGTAGAGGTATAGAAGTTGATAAAGCTAAAATAGAAGTTATTGAAAAACTCCCTATACCTGTTAATGTGAAAGCAGTAAGAAGTTTTCTTGGGCATGCTGGCTTCTACAGAAGGTTCATCAAGGACTTTTCAAAAATAGCAAAACTATTGAGCAATTTACTAATGAATGATGTTCCCTTCATTTTTGATGATAACTGTAGACATGCCTTTGAAACTCTCAAGAGAAAGCTCATTACAGCACCAATCATCACACCCCCTGATTGGAATTTACCTTTTGAACTTATGTGTGATGCAAGCAACCTTGCTATCGGTGCTGTACTGGGGCAAAAGAAGGACAAATTACATCATGTCATATATTATGCTAGCAAAGTGTTGAATGAAACACAGAAAAATTATACCACCACTGAAAAGAACTTTTAGCAATTGTATATACATTTGATAAGTTTAGACAATACTTGATCGGTTCAAAAGTTATAGTATACACTGACTATTCTGCTCTCAAGTATTTAATGTCTAAACAGGATTCAAAGCCAAGGCTTATTAGGTGGGTGTTGCTGCTACAAGAATTTGATATTGAAGTGAGGGATAGGAAGGGAAGTGAAAATCAAGTAGCAGATCATCTATCAAGAGTGCCACAAGAAGCTAAGCGAGACAAACCACATCAAGTAAATAAGAACTTCCCTGATGAACATCTTTTCCAAATTCAACAAACACCTTAGTTTGCTGACATAGCAAACTACAAGGTAGGAAGGAAGATACCTCAAGAATTTTCCAAGCAACAAATGAAGAAATTACTCAATGAAGCAAGGAAGTTCTTGTGGGATGAACCTTTTCTATTCAAGAGATGCGCTGATGGAATGATTAGGAGGTGTGTCCCTGAAAGTGAAATGAAGGACATACTATGGCATTGCCATGGCTCAGCATATGGTGGACACTTTGGACCAGAGAGAACAGCTGCAAAGGTAATACAGAGTGGGTTTTATTGGCCAACCATCTTCAAGGATGCCAGAGAGTTTGTTCACCAATGCAATGAATGTCAAAGAACTGGAGGATTGACAAAGAGAAATGAGATGCCTCAAAACTTCATCCTGGAAGTGGAGGTGTTTGACTTATGGGGCATTGATTTCATGGGACCTTTTCCTCCTTCCTACTCTTTCAGATATATCCTGGTGGCAGTAGAGTATGTATCAAAGTGGGTGGAAGCTATAGCCACAACCACCTGTGATGCACAGATTGTCCTCCAATTCCTTAAAAAGCACATTTTCACAAGATATGGAGTGCCCAATGGGCTGGTTAGTGATGGTGGTGGTCACTTTTGCAACAAACAGATGGAGAAACGCCTCCACAAATATGGAGTAATCCATAAAGTATCCACACCTTACCACCCTCAGACTAATGGCCAGGCTGAACTCGCAAATAGGGAACTGAAGAAGATCCTAGAGAAAACAGTGGGAAGCACGAGAAAGGATTGGGCTAGGAAGTTAGAAGATGCCTTATGGGCATATAGGACAGCTTATAAAACCCCTATTGGCAAGTCACCCTTTTAGTTATTATATGGCAAATCCTGTCACCTCCCTGTAGAGCTGGAACACAGAGCTTTTTGGGCCACTAAACTCCTCAACCTTGATTCCCAAGCTGCAGGAGAGAAAAGGTTGTTACAACTAAATGAGTTAGATGAATTCAGGCTAGAAGCCTATGAGAGTGCTAAGATATAGAAGGAAAGAGCTAAGAGGTGGCATGATAAGATGATCACAAAGAAGGAGTTCAAGCCAGGACAACAAGTGCTCCTGTATAACTCAAGGCTTAAGATCTTCCCTGGCAAACTTAAGTCTAAGTGGACTGGCCCGTACTTGGTGACAAAGGTTTTTCCTTATGGGAGTATTGAATTGCTAGATGAAGCAACAAAGAGTCAATTTACAACAAACGGTCACAGAGCAAAGCTGTACTTGGGAGGACAATGGGATAAGGAAAGAGAGGTTCAGAACCTACAACCTTCTTGAAAAGAATTGAAGAATGTCAAGCTAATGACAATAAAGAAGCGCTTGTTGGGAGGCAACCCAACCTGAGGTAGTTTTCTTTTCATAGCCTTTTCAATAAAAATGTTGAATAATTGGTATGCATTGCAAGGAGCTAAGTTTGGTGTTGCACACCAAAATAATTTAAGGGAGAATGAAGGATTCTAAGTTTGGTGTTCCACCAAAACCTCATTTAAAAGTACATTCTCACCTCCTGCACAATACTAGCTCTAAGCAATCAAACAGGTTATTCACTTACCTAACTGATTTCTAGTTTTAATTCCATAACCTTTAGTAAGGAAACAAGATTTTACATATAGTCAACCTGTTGCATCAGAGAAAGTGGCAAGGAATTAAGTTTGGTGTTCCCACACCAAATCAAACCCAAAAGCCACACTCAATTCATGCATACTAACCAGTCACCTAAGGGCTTGAGAAGCAAGCAACTTTTGAGAATTGTGCAGGGAACTCACTACCATTTGAAGACACTATGCATCATAACTCAAAAGGGCACAACAGAAGGAAGGACAAAGGAACTGCAAACCAATAGGTTGTATCTACACTTAACTCTTACTGTTGAAAAATGCTTTGACTTGTGTCTTGCTAAAGTGTTCATCTAGTACAAGTAGAATCACTCTTAAAATAAGTAAGCTAGCCTATGTGTGTGCTTGTGTGTTTACTTTCACTGAACAAAAAACATGCTTTGTCCCCTGCATCTTTAATTCAATAAAAGAAATGTTTGAATGTGAAGTGAGATAGTTCTCTGTTAGATAGAAGTACAATAAAAGTAAGTGGTGGTATGAATGTGTGATTGCATAATAGCTCACTTTTAATGAATAAGAGAACTAGGATGTCTCCTCTTAAGTAGAAAGTGGCCTACTGTCTATGAATCTCAATCAAATAAAAGTCTTTGGTTAAAAAGAAAAACAAAAAAAAAGAGAGAAAAGAAAAAGCCAAAAATGGCAACAGAACAAAAGAAAAACAAAAAGAAACAAAGCTAGACACCAATAGCTTGAACCTTAGAATATATGCCTGTGGTGTCTTTGTACTAGGATCTGCTTGGATTATTAAGCTCTTTGGAGTGCATCAACACTTGGTGACTTGGGTTAACTAACCCGGGATCATCAGCTGAAAATCCACTATCAAGAGCAACCTAACTACAAGGCATTTAGTAACCCAAAGAGGTGCTGGGCATCAATGTTTTAAGAAGGAATGTGAGCCAAGTGTCTATAGTGAATAATGTGTCAAGTATAAAGAAATCAATGAACTTGTTACACATGACACTCAAATAAAGCTTATGAACAAAATAATAGCCAAGGATAAAGGAATAATGAGAGGTCATAGCAGTGTGTTGCTTGATGCTTGAAGAAGACTTTTTAGGCCTAAGAGTCAATAAGAAGTGAGTGTTTACATATCCACATAAAACCCCATGAACTACCAATAATACTCTGCTAGCATGAACATCATCTTCCATTTCATTCTTTCTTCTCAATAATTCATTTCTTGCTTGGGGACAAGCAAGCTTTAAGTTTGGTGTTGTGATGACAAGTCATCTTAGCCTAGTTTCACTAGCCTTTTTCTTTTGTTTTTAATTGATTCATGCACTTTCTTGAGCCATAAGCAAGCCAATTGGGTAGATTTCCATGTTTCCTTTGATTTAATCAACCATAGATGAATTAATGCAATTTCATGAGGATTTATGCTATAATTGCCACATATTATGAAAGAATGACAAACTCATGATTTTGAGCATAGCTTTGATGTGTTTGGTTGGTTGATGATAGGTGAAGAAAGCTTGGAGAAAGGTTGAAGCAAGAAGGAATGGCTAGGAGCAAGAGAGAACAAAAAGTTTGAGCAAAAGTTTGCCTCAAACTTTAGCTCAAACTTTCGGATAAGTGAAAACACACCAGGGAACAAAAAGCTTGAGCAAAAGTTTGCCTCAAACTTTAGCTCAAACTTTTGGGAGAAAATCTTGAGCCAACGTTTGCCTCAAACTTTTTGGCAAACGTTGGCGCCATCAGCAACACACCCTGGAGACAAAAAGCTTGCACCAACGTTTGCCTCAAACTTTTTGGCAAACGTTGGCGCCATGAGTGTGCATAAGGGGGCCAACGTTTGAGCAAAAGTTTGACCCCAAACTTTAGCTCAAATGTTGGTAGCAGCAAGAATGGGGCAGCTGGTGTAAAAAGTTTGAGTAAAAGTTTGCCTCAAACTTTTACTCAAACTTTTACTCAAGCTTTTATAATTCCCAACCCGGTTCACTTTGGTTCTCTCTCCAACTCCAAGAGCAATCAACCAAGGCCTCTATCAACCCAATTCCATCAAGAGCAAAGGCCCAATTCAAAGCTTAAAGACCATTTGAAGAAAGTGTATAAATAGCTTAGGATTTAAGTTTTTAGGGGGCTTTTCTTTTCGGTTTTGATTAGGTAGTTTTGTAGAGAGCTCACCTTTACATTTTGGGTATTGTTGTTTTAATTCAAGAGAATTTGGGGAGGAGAATTGATCTCTCTTCTTCCTTGTTCTTGCTTGAACACTCTTTACTTTGCTTGCTTCGGATCTTGGGTGGAGAATTGAAGAAATTCTGTTTCAATCTCACCTTGGGATCTTGTTTAATTTTCCACATCATTGAATTTCAGTTTCTGTTAATTGCTTCTTCTTCTACTGTCTCTGCAATTTACATTTCCTTTGCAATTGCTTTTGTTGGATCTAGGAAGGCATTGAGATCTAGACTTGGTTATCTAGTCTCTTGAGTCCTGAGATCTGGATTTCCATTTTCAATTTCTCTGTTTACTGCTTTTCGAGCTCTTTTATATTTCTGTTTTAGATCCGATTCAACCCAAGGCATCTTCTACTCTTCTGTGTGTTGAATTTTACTTTTCCTTGTTTAATTTCTGCAAATCCAATTCCCAATTCCCTTTACAATTCAAGCCATTTATATTTCTTGCACTTTAAGATTCTGCATATTTACATTTCTTGCGTTCTAAGTTTCTGCCATTTAATTTCTTGCTCTTTAAGATTTAGCATTTTACATTTCAGTTCACTTTAATTTCATGCAAATTACCCATCCCCTTTATTTTCCATGCAATTTAAATTCTGCAAATCACAAATCTCTCAACCAAATCTTGATTCGCTTGACTAAATCAACCACTAAACTAAAATTGCTCAATCCTTCAATCCCTGTGGGATCGACCTCACTCCCGTGAGTTATTATTACTTGATGCGACCCGGTGCACTTGCCGGTGAGTTTTGTGTTGGATCGTTTTCCGCACATCAATGTCTATTATTTAGTGTATTTACATGTTTGCATATGATTGAGGCCATTATTTGATTTTAGCTCACTTATCCCAAATAAGCCTACCCTTTAAATCACCCTTGTCAGCCATTTTGAGCCTTTTTAATCCCTATTTATTCTATATTTTATCACATAACTAGCCTTAAGCGGAAAACAAATTAATTATCCCAATTGAATCTTTGGTTAGCTTAAGACAGTGTGTTAATTAAGTGTGGGAAAACTGTGGGAACATGGGTTAATAAGGGAATGTATCATGTTTCTAATTTATTTGAATATTGGGAATTTGGGAACCTACTCATGAAAAATCAAAATAAAAAAAATAATAGAAAATCCATGTGCATTGATAAGTTATGTTTATTTCTCTATAAAAAAAAGAAAAAAATATATATAATATAAATAAATAAATAAAGGGAACAAAATTACCCCAATGATTAAGTTAATGAAAAATCAATACACATGTGATAGATTAAAAAGAAAAGGTACATGAGTATGGGAATCATATAAAAGTGGGAATTATGGGTAGCTAAGCATGAACTAAAGTTATATAGAGTATATATATGTTAGGTGAAGGCTTAGGTTAATTAAAGATTCAATTTATAAAGCTCACTTGGCCATATATATACCTTTACCCTTACCTTAGCCCCATTACAACCTTGAAAAAGACCTCATGATGTTTGCATTTGTATGCTAAATTTTTATTGATTGGTTAGATGAAGAACAAAGTTTAGAAAGCATGATTAGAGAAGAGTAGAGTGAATAACCCTATACACTTGAGAGATTAGAGTGATATACACTACCAGTGAGGGTTCAGTGCTTAATTCTATGTTCCCTGCTTTCATAAGCTATCTTCTTACAAGTTTACTTGTCTTTTACTGTATAATTTGAATTAGTGAAATCTGATTTATGTTTGTCTTGAAGAGCTTATTTACTTTTTAACCAAGTAAGTAGAATCATTTCACATTTAGTTGCATTCATATAGATAGGATTGCATTTCATACATTCTATCATTCCTCTTCACCTTTATAGCTTCTCGTAAGCTTAGCATGAGGACATGCTTTTGTTTAAGTGTGGGGAGGTTGATAAATCACTATTTCATGGTTTATCTTGTGCTCAATTGAGTGGTTTTTATTAACTCTTTACCCACTTATTCATACTATTTGAATGGTTTTATATTTCCTTCCTAATTATGTGCTTTGATTGAAAACATGCTTCTTTGGACTTATATTTGCTTATTATTAATCCTCTCTTATTACCATTAGATGTCTTGATATGTGTGTTAAGTGTTTTCAGATATTATAAGGCAGGAATGGCTTGGAGGATGGAAAAGAAGCATGCAAAAGTGGAAGGAATACAAGAAGTTGGAGAAATTGCTAAGCTGTCCAGCCTGACCTCTTCGCACTCAAACGGCTATAACTTTAGCTACGAAGGTCCAAACGACGCGGTTCCAGTTGCGTTGGAAAGCTAACGTCCGGGGCTTCAATTTGATATATAATATTTTATAGTTCCCCTGACGCTAGGCGACGCGACCGCGTGATCCATGCGGCCGCATCGCAAGTGACGGAAATCAGCGCAAATGAATTCGCAACCAGCGAATTCTAGGCTATTTTTGACCCAGTTCTCGGCCCAGAAAACACAGATTAGAGGCTATAAAGTGGAGGAATACATCCATTCATAAGGAGGCTCTCACATTCACAATTTTAGGAGTAGATGTAGTTTTTAGAGAAAGAGGTTCTCTCCTCTCTCAGGATTAGGATTTAGGACTTCTCTTAGTTTTAGGAGTGACTCTCAATCCCAGGTTCTTTATTTTTATTTATTTTTCCAATTTAATTTTTGAACTTTTCCATGTTATGATTTGAATATTTTATTTAATATAATTTGAGGTATTTCAAACTTATGTTGCCCATTTGATTCATAAATCTTTATTTGAGGTGTTTAAGATTTAATCTTACTTTGCTTTCAATTTAATTTAGATATTTTTCTCCCTTTTGGCTTTGGTTGAATCATTGGAGACACTTGAGTTATCAAACTCATTGTTGATTGAAAATTAGATTTCTTCATTTCATTAATTCATAATTCCAATAACTCTAGCCTTTCTCAAGGAAAGACTAGCACTTGAGGAATCAGAATTAATTCCTCCACTTAACTTACCTTCATAGTTAGAGGTTAACAAAGTGGGAGAAAAATCCAATTCTCATCACAATTGATAAGGATAACTGGGATAGGAATTCCAGTTCTAATACCTTGCCCAGAGTTTATTTTATCTATTTATTTTATTTTTCTTATCATTTAACATACTACCTCCTCACTTTCAAAACCCCAGTTTACAAGACTCATAACCAATAATAAGAACACCTCCTTGCAATTCCTTGAGAAGACGACTCGAGGTTTAAATACTCGGTTATCAATTATAAAGGGGTTTGTTACTTGTGACAACCAAAACATTTGTACGAAGGGATTTTTGTCGGTTTAGAGACTATATCTACAACGCGACTGTTTTTATGACATTCTTTACTGGCAAAAATCCTAACGTCATGCACCAACTACACCGACCTCAACAAAGCCTGCCCAAAAGATCCTTACCCACTCCCAAGTATCGACGCCCTGGTAGATGCTTCCTCCGGATATAGATACCTCTCATTTATGGATGCATATTCCGGATACAACCAAATTCCCATGTATCCACCAAATCAAGAAAAGACCTCATTCTTAATGCCAAAAGCAAATTACTGCTACATTGTGATGCCTTTCGGCCTCAAGAATGCGGGAGCTACTTATCAAAGGCTAATGAATAAAGTCTTTTCAGATCATATCAGAAAAATCATGGAAGTATACGTGGACGACATGTTAATAAAGACACAAAGCGAAGAAACATTATTGTCCGACCTGGCCCAAGTATTCGACACTATAAGGAAGCATGACATACGACCCAATCCCACAAAGTGCACCTTTGCAGTAGAAGCGGGCAAATTCTTAGGTTTCATACTCACACAAAGAGGAATTGAAGCAAATCCAGACAAATGCCAGGCCATACTCAACATGAAGAGCCCGACTTGTGTCAGAGAGGTACAACAACTCAACGGGAGATTGGCAGCCTTATCCAGATTCTTAGCAGGATCAGCAATAAGATCTCTCCCCTTCTATGCCACTTTAAGGAAAGGAAAGAAGTTCGAATGGACAACAGAATGCGAGCAAGCCTTCCAGGATTTCAAAAACTTCCTGGGACAACCGCCTATCCTAACTCGACCTCGAGAGAAAGAGCCACTCGTATTATATCTTGCAGTAGGAAGTCAGGTAGTAGCCTCAGCACTGGTTCAAGAGGACGACAAAGGGCAACAGCCTGTATATTTCATCAGTAAAGCGCTGCAGGGATCCGAGCTGAACTACCAAAAAATAGAAAAATTCGCCTACACTCTCATACTGACATCTCGACGACTTCGCCCATACTTCCAGGCCCACACCATTAAGGTTTGGACCGACCAGCCCATAAAAGGGATACTGCAGAAAACAGATCTAGCAGGCAGAATTTTACAATGGGCAGTCGAGTTATCCAAGTTCAACCTCCAATACGAAGCTCGGACAGCCATCAAATTACAATACTTGGCCGACTTCATTACAGAATTCACAGATACCCAGGAAACCCCACAGAATAGAATCTCTACGTGGACGGGTCTTCAAATAAGACTGGAAGCGGCACAGGTGTGATAATAGAAAGCAACCAAGGAACCCAAGTTGAGCTTTCCCTCAAATTTGGGTTCCCGGCCTCAAACAACCAGGCAGAATATGAGGCGTTACTAGCTGGTTTGAAGCTGGCTAAGGAGGTTGGAGCTCAAAAACTCAACATCTTCAGCGACTCACAAGTAGTCAACTCACAGATAACAGGGAGTTACCAAGCCAAAAATCCCACCATGAAAAAGTATTTGGATATAACCAAAGAACAGCTCGGACAACTCGGGGAATATAAGATCTGTCATATACCCCGCGAACAAAATGCCCGAGCTGATGCACTCTCAAAGCTAGCCAGCACCAAACCAAGGGGCAACAATAGAAGCCTCATCCAGGAAATGCTACAGAACTCGTCAATCTCGGAAGCAGAAAAAGTCCTGGCTATAACAAGTCAGGATCAAGGATGGATGACCCCCATAATTAATTACCTCTAAAAAGAAACACTCCCCACAAATGAGAAGGAAGAAAAAAGGTTAAAACGGGAGGCTCAGTACTACACCATCATAAACAACACCCTATACAAAAGAGGGATTTCAATACCATTGTTAAAATGTGTGCCGACCTCTAACACAAGGGAAGTTTTAGAGGAAGTACACAGCGGTATTTGTGGCAATCATCTCGGGGCACAAGCTCTCACCAAAAAGGTACTTCGGGCGGGATTTTACTAGCCAACTCTACAAAAGGAAGCTACAGAATTTGTAAAGACATGTCCCCCTTGACAGAAACATGCCAACTTTCACATCGCCCCGCCAGAAGAACTCATCAGCGTAACTTTGCCTTGGCCATTTGCAAAATGGGGACTCGATCTTCTTGGACCCTTTCCCCAGGGGTCAGGACAAGTCAAATTCCTCATAGTCGGAGTAGACTATTTCACAAAGTGGATTGAGGCAGAGCCCCTAGCCAACGCCACTGCTCAAAGAAGCCGGAGATTCCTATATAGGAACATTGTCACAAGATTTGGGGTTCCATACTCCATCACCACAGACAATGGCACTCAATTCACAGATGCAGGCTTCAGGAAATTAGTAGCCGACTTGAACATAAAGCACCAGTTCACATCCGTCGAACATCCTCAAGCCAATGGGCAAGCTGAAGCTGCCAACAAAGTCATATTGGCTGGGTTGAAACGGAGATTGCAAGATGCAAAGGGAGCTTGGGCTGAAGAACTTCCACAGGTCCTATGGGCATATCGAACCATGCCACATTCCACCACAAATGAATCACCGTTCCGATTAGCATACGGAGTTGAGGCAATGATCCCAGTAGAGGTCGAGGAAGGGTCCCCTAGAGAGGTCCACTACAATGAACAAGCCAACTCTCAGCTTCAAAGAGAAGAGCTCGACCTACTTCCAGAAATCCAAGAAAGAGCTCGGATCAGGGAAGAAGCGCTAAAGCGCCGAATGGCTTCGAGGTATAATCAGAGGGTAGTGCCAAGAAGTTTCACTGAGAATGATCTCATCCTAATCTGAAATGATATTGGAATAACTCGACCTGGAGAAAAAAAGCTGGCAGCAAACTGGAAAGGACCCTATCGAGTTACAGAAGTACTTGGAAAGGGCTACTACAGACTGTCCGAACTAGAGGGACGAGAGCTCCCCAAATCATGGCACGCTTGCAACCTAAGAAGGTACTATAGCTAGAAGATCTCGTCATAGGATGCACTCTTTTTCCTGAAAAGGTTTTTTAATGAGGCACCAAGTTGAGATCTAGAAATTATTTGACTTAAAGGGATGAAAAACTCCCGCATGTATATATTTGCATTTTCTTTTGAATAAAATATATTTTAGATATTCTACAAATTCTCAAGACGCATTAATCTGAAGCATTCATCGCCCGATTATAAAGCAACAGATCGGCAGAAAGTGAAAAACAGATTCACTGCACGATCACGATGGAAGACCAATAAAGATGAAAACGCGATTCATCTAAAGGTCGACCAAACAAAGACAGAAATCACCTTCTACAAATCGGCAAAGATGAAAACAGAATAATGCAAGAAGTTATCGAAAGTGATCCGAAAAAGAACCTGACGAGGTCTTATGGATTGCTAAATAATAACTTAAAGACTGGCCGACGTTGAGAAGTCGGACCAAGTCAACTCAAGTTATTAGCAAATCCCTGGAAAGAGGTCTGGCCAACCCTATAAAAGAGGAATTGCTATAACTTAGAAGAGATCGACCTAACGAAGTCGGTTTCCTACAAAACAAGTTATAAAAGTAATCCCTGAAAGAGACCTGACAAAGGCCCAAGAAAGAGGTTTACGAAATAACTTAGAAGAGATCGACATAAAGAAGTCGGTCCCCTACAACAAAACAAGTTATAAAAGTAATCCCTGAAAGAGACTTGACAAAGGTCCAAGAAAGAGGATTACGAAATAACTTAGAAGAGATCGACATAAAGAAGTCGGTCCCCTACAACAAAACAAGTTATAAAAGTAATCCTTGAAAGAGACCTGACAAAGGTCCAAGAAAGAGGATTACGAAATAACTTAGAAGAGATGGACATAAAGAAGTCGGTCTCCTACAAACGAACAAGTTATAAAAGTAATCCCTGAAAGAGACCTGACAAAGGTCCAAGAAAGAGGATTACGAAATAACTTAGAAGAGATGGACATAAAGAAGTCGACCTCCTACAAACAAGTTATAAAAGAAGTCCCTGAAAGAGACCTAGCAAAGATCCAAGAAAGAGGACTGCAACAGTAATGGGAAAGAGGACCAACGTAAAGAAATCGGTTACAGATTGCTAAAAATACAAAGCAAGAGCGAGAAAACCGAGAAACAAGTTGGACCCCCACATCCACAATCTCAAAGGATCCAACCAAGCAACAAGTGCTAAGACAAGCGCAAACGAGCATGATAAAATACAATATTATAACGAGCTTCAGGGTCAAGCCCAAAAGTTTGAAAACTACTTGTTGTTTTTCAAAACAAAAGTTGCTAGGTAAGCAACCCAAAGGAGTATCCACAGTCGAGCAAAACATTCAAACTACACATAAAAAGTTTAAAAGCCCACAAGCCGGGCCAACTACACAAATACCCGAAGAGAAATCAGCAAAGATCAGGAGCCCTCTCGGCAGCATCAGTATGAGGAGAAGGAGGGCGAGTCTGAATAGGCACAGCATCCACGGTTTCATCATCCCGGTTCAGAATCTGGCAATCTGGATCAGACACAACCGGAGGAACTGAAGAGGCCGACACTTTGGTAGAAGACACAGGGGGAAGTTCAACATCATCATCATCCTGGTCATCAGGGACAATCTTACCATCCCTCACAATATTATCCAGGCTGAAGAGAGTAAGGTCGGCCTCGGGAGCAATAATCCGAACATGCTCCCTCAAGTTCTCATAGGCAGCAGTTACGCTGCCAACAAGATGACCTTGGAGCTTGGAGTAATCATCTCGGGCATTCTCCAACTCCTCCCTCAGGCGCACCACCTCCCGATAAGATGTCACATAGTTGTCCTTATGCCTCAGTGTCGTGTCCTCGGCTAGCCTCACAGAAGCCGCTAGAGAAAGGGAACTCGCCTTCTCTTTCTCCAGATCCTTCTCCAGCTTGGCTACCTTTACTTCAAGCTCCTCCTTCAAGCCCTTCATCCGATCAAACTCCTGTTTAGCCTCCTCCATAAAGGCTTTGGTGGCATGGAGAGGAAGATTTTGAGCAGTTCGGTATAAGGCAGAGCCCCCATATATGCCATCCTAACACTGCTTCGAGTTATAAAGTCCAGATGGCAAAGGAGCAAATTTGCTGATCTACGAACTCGATCGCATCAAAATCAGGGGCATCAAGGTTGAAAGGCTCAGTAGTTTTTTGCTTCTTGTTAGGAGGAGCACCAGAAGCAGCGGCAGAAGATTGAGGAGGCTCAGCCAGATGAACCTGAGGAGTGGGGATCACCTTCCTCGGCCCAGGAGAACCCAGCACGGGCGGCTTCACTTGAACTTGAGAAGATCCCTCTCCGGCCGCCTTGGCCGAGATGTTTTGAGTAGCAGCAGCCTTCTTTGCCTTCTTGTAGGCCTTCATGGAATCATTATTTTTTGACATCTCTGAAAATACAGAATCAACCATAATGACGAGTTACAACATAGGAGAAGAAAAACTCAAAAACAAATATAGAAACAAGTCAGACAGTACCCAAAGCAGTTCGAACCAAAGATGGATCACTCAAGAATCTTTTTGTATCCAGATGGGGTGGTTCCCCCCACAAATCTTCAAGAACAACTACAAAATCCCGCTCAACCTCATTAAGCATCTCCCATGTATATCGTGGCACTCTCACATTCTTTTGCCACTCTAGAGGAAAAGCAGGCTCGTCATTCTCATCAAGAAAAAAGAGGCGGACCCCCTCAACAGCACGGAATCGAAAGAAATAATTCTTAAAATCTTTAAAAGACTCATCATACATGGCAAAAACTTTATGACCTTGGGCCAATCTGAAAGAAACCCAGGAAGCTTTCTTTTTGGAAGAACCCCTGGGCTTGGCCGAGACAAAAAGATAGAGGAAAAGAGTTTGAGAAGGTGTTATGCCTAACTCTTGGCAAAGAAGTTGAAATATCTTGATAAAACCCCAGGAATTTGGATGAAGCTGGGATGGAGCAATGTTACATGACCACAACAAGTCGGTCTCGAAAGCAGTAAAAGGAAAAGTAACGTCCAACTGGCTGAAGAAATATTCATAGGCAAAGAAGAAGGGACTCTCCCCCTCGACGAAAGTAGGAAAACAAGCCCTCTCATCAGAGTCAGGAGCTACAAGCTCATAATCCCACTCCCGAGCACTGTTACCACAAATCCTATGACGTTTCCTCAACTCTACACAAAATTCAGCATCCACAACAGAGACACACATTAGGACAAGGGAGTCCAGCCAATCAGACATCCCCTCGGGAACTTTGGAAGACATCTCTACAATGTTATTGCGAGAAGACATGAGGCCGACTAATCCTACAATAAGAAAAGAAGATTGGATTACTAAAAAGCATCTCGGATGAAGAGCAAAACGACTCGACTAATATGATACAGGCAAACAAGCAGAAAAGGAAAAACCCCAAGACTCAAACCAAAGTCCTGGGGCATCCTTTGGAGGTAGTAACAAAGCAAAGTTTCAGGAAATTTCTACAGCTTACGTCCCGGCATTCATCAAACAAGAAAAGAAGGCTTCAAATAAGCAGACAAGGAAAGTATAAACACAAAAGTCATCTAAACCACTATCTTTCTACAGTCTATCAGCAAAGAGCATAGCCAACATCAAATATGCCAAGCAGAGAATCGTCAAAGACACAACCCTTTTTGTGAACTAAGCAAAAACCATCATATAAAGCATAAGCAGAAACGGCAACAACATGCAAAAACCCTAAAAGCATCAAGCAACAAGAAAGGTGAAGAAATTCATACAAAAGGCGAAGAAACTCCAAAATACGCAACAATCAGGCGCAGTAAAAGCAGCAAGATCCAAGCTTTCTCCAAGCAAAAATCAAACTTTCTCAAAATCAGACATAAAAATGACAGAGGAGGAAAAAATCGAACCTAGAAAATAGGAGAAAACCTCGAAAGGAAGCTGAGGAGCAAGAAGCGACAGAGCCGACACTCGAATGGAAAAAATTTGCCAGAAGAAGACAAAGGGAGAAATCCAGAATCACTCCTTTTTTCCACAGAAAGCGCTAGTAGAGCAGACGTCGCAGGAAGAAACTGTAAAAATCTAGGGAAAAACAGAAAATGAGAGAGCAAAGGGAGAGGTTACGAAGGGAAACGAAGAAAAGAAACCGTTTCAGATGGCAAAATCCAAACCAAAGGAAACGGGGCATTTGAAGTCAATTAATGATGGCATTAAACCCTCGCACATTCCCAAAGCACTGGTATAAAAGCGCGCGCTTTTAAAGGAAAAACGTTCTGTATTCAAAAAAGGCTCTACAAAGAAAGGAATCGACAAAATGCTTGAGTTCAGTTTCACTAGAAAAGGACCGAAGTCAAGGACTCGACCTCAACAAAAAAACCGAGCTCAAGCAGGGGCACTGTTCATACCCTGAGTCGAGCTATCTGACTTAGGATGATTGGAGATAAAGTGACCGACCTCTTCAGGTCAGACTATCCGACCACTCTCCAAAAGAGGTCGGCCAAATCGACAGGAAAGCCCAAAAAGGGCCCAACTCAAGGAACACAACCCAAATCTAAAGGCAGCTCAAGCCTACAGAGAGAAGGGCGGTTCCGTTGAAGATAAGCTGACCTCACCCAAAGATAAGATAAGATAAGATAACTAACATATCTTATCCAAGAAGGTTACTTCTCACCACTATAAATACACTGGAGCACCCAAGTATAACTCATACTCTGATTCCACTAAAAACCTGTTTAATACCCATGCTAACTTAAGCATCGGAGTCTCTTGCAGGTACCCCCCACCCTCCAGTGACCAAGGATCAGAAGTGCAGCCAGTCCAACGAGTCGGACACAATAGCTCCGGCCGCCACCAGCCAGCCGGACACGTCATCTCCGACCAGTACAGAAGATCTCATCCGAGATCGACCTACAGTTTCAGGTAACCCTCGGAACACCAGCCATTATCAATAATTAGATGTTTGTAACAGTTAGATAAGTCTTTTTAATTTTGCTTTCCTTGTTAATTAATATATTTTCAGTGAAAAAGTCAGCAAAATAGAGGTTCAAGACATAAAACAGAGAAATCACAGAGGAAAGGAGCTCATTGGCGTCAAAATGCCAGTAAAGAAGCAATCTGGGCGTTTAACGCCAGTAAAGGTATCATTCTTGGCATTAAATGCCAGAATAGGCAGCATTCTGGGCGTTCAGAAAAATGCCCAGTGAAGAAGGATTTCTAGCATTTAACGCCAGCCAGGGTACCTGGTTGGGCGTTAAACGCCTAAAATGGTCACCAGATGGGCGTTAAATGCCAGAATGGATATCATTCTGGGCGTTTAACGCCAGAATAGATAAGGGAGAGGTAATTTCGTTTTCAATCTAAATTTTTTCGAATTTTCTTGTTTTAATTCAAAATTTTCTGCATCTAAACATTACAAACATTTAAATTCTAACTTCCATTAACAAAAATTCATAATCTTATAAATTCCTTTTAATTCTCCTTCAAATTCTTTTCAAATATTTTTCAAAACCTCATTTAACTTCCCAATTTCTCTTCAAATCTTTTCAATTCATTCATATTATCTTTTATTTCTTAGATACATAAACAAAAAAAATTTCAGATTTAACTTCCTCATATCTTCTTCATATCTCTTAAATTTTGAAAACAATCTTCTCTTTTGCACATCATGTTTATATTTTATCAATCATATCTTTCAATCATATCTTTTTTCTTTTTAATGTGATCACTGACCAAGATCATGGCCCCTAAAGGAAATCAAACCACTCCAAGAGGCAAGAAAGAAAATAATCCAAAGCCACAATGGATGCATGAGACGTTCTGCACTAAAGAACATGCAGATCATTACTTCAAAATAGTGTGCAGAAGATCAGTGATCCCGGAAGTCAAGTTCGATCTAAAAAAAGACGAATATCCGGAGATCCAAGAGCAGATTCGAAACAGAGGTTGGGAAATCCTAGCTAATCCTGAGATGAATGTGGGAAGAAACATGTCCAAGAATTTTATGCAAATCTGTGGCTGACAGATAAGCAAAGAATGGAGGGAACTGCCTTCCACACTTTTCGAATCATGGTTAGAGGGAGGATTATCTACTTCCATCTTGACAAAGTGAGAGAAGTCCTCAAACTTCCTCAACTGCAGGATGATCCAGAATCCTTTAACAGGAGAATGGCTAAAGATGAAAAGTTGGATCAAGTTCTAGAGGACATATGCCTCCCTGGAACCAAGTGGATAACCAATTCAAAAGGTATCCCAAACCAACTGAAGAGAGGAGACCTCAAGCCAATTGCTAGGGGCTGGTTGGATTTCATTGAGCGATCCATACTTCCCACCAGTAACCGCTCTGAAGTCACTGTCAAAAGAGCAGTGATGATCCACTGTATTATGGTGGGAAAAGAAGTGGAGATCCATCAATTAATTCCTTGTGAAATTTATACAATTGCAAACAAGGAATCCACTGAAGCCAAATTGGCCTACCCAAACTTGATCAGTTTGTTATGTAAAGATGCGAGAGTACAAATAGGTGTTGATAAGTATATCCCAGTCGAAAACTCAATCACCAAAAGGGTGATGGATGGACCTCAAGTTCAAGACAACCTCATCAAGAGGAGGGCGCATGAGTTCCTCCCAGAAATTCCTCAATTTGACTATTGGGTCCGCTTAGAAGTATCTATCAACAAGCTGCAAGAATCTATGGATCAACTCAAAGAAGAGCAGTAGAATCAGAACAGCATGCTCTGCAAACTGCTCAGAGAACAAGAGAAGCAAGGGCGTGAGCTACACGAACTAAAGCGCCAGAAGCTGTCCCTTGAAGAGCCAGGTGTCCTACAAATTGAAGGAGCACTTGCCTCTCCCAATGCAGGTTGATAAGTCCTAACTCTGTGATAACTTTTGTCATTAGAGATCTATTTTAAGAGTTACATGAGCATTAGTATTAGAGTCATTTATTTTTATGTTTTTAATTTCCTTTTTTTTATTATTATTTGTCTGCTTTTATGATTTTTTTATGTCTTATTTCTATTTCATGATCAATAAAGTTTAGAGTATATGTCTTAAAGCTATAAATTATCCTATAAATCCCTCACCTTTCTTATAAGAAAAATGTTTTTATTTGCAAAAGAACAAGAAGTACATGAATTTCGAATTATATCTTGAAATTAATCTAATTATTTTGATGTGGTGGCAATACTTTTTTGTTTTCTGGATGAATGCTTGAACAGTGCATATTTTTGATATTGTTGTTTATGAATGTTAAAACTGTTGGCTCTTGAAAGAATAATGAAAAAGGAAAAATGTTATTGATAATCTAAAAAATCATAAAAATTGATTCTTGAAGCAAGAAAAAGCAGTGAATACAAAGTTTGCAAAAAAATGGCGAAAAAATAAAAGAAAAAGAAAGAAAAAGCCAATAACTCTTTAAACTAAAAGGCAAGGGTAAAGAGGATCCAAGGCTTTGAGAATTAATGGATAGGAGGACCCAAATGAATAAAATCCTGGCCTAAGCGGCTGAATCAAGCTGTCCCTAACCATGTGCTTGTGGCATGAAGGTCCAAGTGAAGAGCTTGAGACTGAGTGGTTAAAGTCGTGGTCCAAAGCAAAAAGAGTGTGCTTAAGAGCTCTGGGCACCCCTAACTGGGGACTCTAGCAAAGCTGAGTCACAATCTGAAAAGGTTCACCCAGTTATGTGTCTGTGGCATTTATGTATCCGGTGGTAATACTAGAAAACAAAGTGCTTAGGGTCACGGCCAAGACTCATAAAGTAACTGTGTTCAAGAATCAACATACTGAACTAGGAGAATCAATAACACTATTTGAATTCTGAGTTCCTATAGATGCAAATCATTCTGAACTTCAAAGGATAAAGTGAGATGCCAAAATTGTTCAGAAGCAAAATGGCTACAAGTCCCGCTCATCTAATTAGAATTGAGCTTCATTGATATTTGAAATTTACTGTATATTCTCTTCTTTTTATCCTATTTTGTTTTTAGTTGCTTGGGGACAAGCAACAATTTAAGTTTGGTGTTGTGATGAGCGGATAATTTATACCCTTTTTGGCATTATTTTTACATAGTTTTTAGCATGTTTTATTCACTTTTTATTATATTTTTATTAGTTTTTATTCAAAAATCACATTTCTGGACTTTACTATGAGTTTGTGTATTTTTCTATAATTTCAGGTATTTTCTGGCTGAAATTGAGGGACCTGAGCAAAAATCTGATTCAGAGGCTGAAAAAGGACTACAGATGCTGTTAGATTCTGACCCTCCTACACTCAAAATGCATTTTCTCGAGCTATAAAAGTCCAATTGGCGCGCTATTAATTGCGTTGGAAAGTAGACATCCTGGGATTTCTAGAAATATATAGTAGTCCATACTTTGCCCAAGATTTGATGGCCCAAACTGGCATTGAAAGTCAGCCTAAAAATTTCTGGCGTAAAACGCCAGAACTGGCACCTTTTTCGGCGTTAAACGCCCATTCTGTCACCCAGGGTGGCGTTTAATGAAAACTTTGGGCATATAAACGTGAAAGCTTGAAAGCTTAGCCCAGGCACGCACCAAGTGGGTCCCAGAAGTGGATTTCTGCACTATCTGCACTTAGTCACTCATTTTCTGTAAACCTAAGTTACTAGTTTAGTATAAAAACTACTTTTAGAGATTCATTTTGTAACTTATGACATTTTTACACTTCATATTGTAACCTTGATGGCATGAGTATCTAAACCCCATGGTTGGGGGTGAGGAGCTCTGCTGTGTTTCAATGGATTAATGCAATTACTACTGTTTTCTATTCAATTATGCTTGATTCTATTCTAAGATACTCACTCGTACTTCAATATGGAGAATATGATGATCCGTGACACTCATCATTACCCTCAACCTTATGAACGCGTGCCTGACAACCACTCCGTTCTATCTGAGCTCAACGTAGTCATTAGGCGACAGCTTGAGTGTGTATCTCTTGGGTTTCTAATCCACGGACCGAGTCCGGAGGTTAGAACCTTCGTGGTATAGGTTAGAATCGTTGGCAGTATTCCTGGGATCCAGAAAGTCTAAACCTTGTCTGTGGTATTCCAAGTAGGATCTGGAAGGGGATGACTGTGATGAGCTTCAAACTCGCGAATGTTGGGCGTAGTGACAGTGTGCAAAAGGATAATGATCCTATTCCGACGCTAGTGAGAACCGACAGATGATTAGCTGTGCGGTGACAGCGCTTAGTATTTTTCATCCGAGAGGATCTTACAGCCTATTATGGAAAGAGGTCATGCGTGTTTGGAGAAGAAGACAGTAGGAAAGCAGAGATTCAGAGGACAGAGCATCTCCGGAACCCCAGCCTGTTTCTCATTATTGAATCACAAGTACTATTTATTTTATGTTATTTATTTTTCATAAATATAATCACTCTTATCATTAATCTCCTGACTAAGATTTACAAAATAACCATAGCTTGCTTCAAGCCGACAATCTCTGTGGGATCGATCCTTACTCACGTAAGGTATTACTTGGACGACCCAATGCACTTGCTGGTTAGTTGTGCGGAATTCTGAAAAGTGTAAACATAATTTCGTGCACCAGGTATCTAGCCCTCATCAATTTTTTGGCGCCGTTGTCGGGGATTTGCAATGTGTACTTGTTATTGGCTATTGTGAATATGTGAATAGTTTGAATAGCTTACTTTTTGGTTTTTTTCTTGTTTTTGCTAGTAGTTAGGAGTTTATTTTTCTTATTTCTTGATATCATTTATTTCTATTTTTTTTCCTTCTCCTATGAATTTTCATCCTTGTGGCTTTGAGCATAGCTGTGACTATGTTGTAGGAAATGGCAATTTCAATAGTGGTTCACATTATGGGATAGAAAATCACTTGAGGGAGGAACCACATTCATATGGCCAACCCTCATGGCAACAACTTCCTCCAGACTACTATGATCACAACCCATCCCAGGTGATTACCAATCCAATGGATATGGTGGCCCTTTCTATGGTTATGAACCTCAACCACTACACTCCTATGACCACCATCCTCAACATTGCACTCAACCACAATACTCTCAAACCACACCCAACCACCACCAAATACCTCCATGTGAACAAAATCCTTATCCATCTCACAACCATCCTTTGAACCACCACCATTCTAACATCACTACTTTCAAAATCTTCTTGAGCCACCACCTTCCTATGTAAAAAGTCAAGACCCTTATTCTCATGATTCTCCTTTTTAACCTTCATCAATTCAAACCCCACCTTCATGTTGTGACTGATACATAGAAGAAGCACTCCAACTATTAATCTAAGAACCAGAAGAGTTTCAATCTTTCCTCCATAATCAAAGAGAATTCCAAAAGAACCGAGAAAACTGCATGGCTACTATAGCCGAATCCTTAACTCGTATGGCCTCACTACACTCTTATGATCATCAAAACACTTTCGTGGGCGAATGTGAAGAATCAACATCCATTGAAGAATGCGGGGTGGAAGAGAGTTTGGAACCTCAAGAGAAAGGAGAGGAGTTGGAGCATGAGTTGCAACAAGTAGAGGAGAAGGGCATTGAATTGGAAGAAGTGGTTGAAAAATTAGGAGAAGTTGAGCAATAAACGAACTCCATCATTGAGGACACTTTCACATAACCCAACGAGCTCATTAGTTTGTTGAACCTTCCTCCATTGGGTATGAAATCGATGTTGAAGAGGAATGTGCACAACCTCCAAGACACAACTTGAGAAATGAAGATGATGTGGAAGAAGTCAATAATCAAGAGGTGAAGATCATTCTAGAAAAGTCAAAGGGGGTAGAAATCATATCAGCAATTTCTTTGGAAATATCCCAGGCTAAATCACCAATCAAATTGCAATTTAAGTGGGTAAATCTTTTTCTTCTGTGAACTTCTTCGGCCCACATCAATATGCTCTCTTGGAGACAGATGATCAACTTATGATTCTTCTTGGAATGTTAAATGGTAGAGCATTGAATGCTGGTTGGCAAGAAGGTTCAAGGTTCATGAAAGATAGCAACTCAAACTTGGGAGCTCAAAGATGGTGTAAAATCCCATGCAAAGGAAGCAAAGCTAGGATTTGGAACTTTCACAAGAAATTGGAGCCTTGGCCAATCGAAGGAGACCATCATTCTCAACAAGACAATAGAGGGACGAATAGAGTTTGGAACTCTGGAATACACTTCAACAATCAATAATTTTGGGGTCTTACTACTTGTTTGGGATTTCTTAAGAGCTTGGTGCACATAATTTAGGATCCCAAAGACCATAGGAAGTCCAAGTGTTGGTGGGGATTCAAGGAGGAATTCAAGCATAAGCCGCCTTAAAAAGAGCCTCATCAACCATCCAACTTAAGGACGATAAATAAAAGTACTAGGTGGGAGACACCCCACCATGGTATGATCTTCCAATAATTTTTTTTGTAAATAATTGGTTAATTGTTTAATTCTCCTTTCTAGATATATTTGTTTGATTATCTTGTTTAATTTACTAGTTATTGTATGCTTTGAATTGTTTAGTGGCCTGTTGTGTGCCTAAAGTATTTAATTTGGTGCAAAAAAAATTTGAAAAAGAGACCAAAGTTCCGTGCGTACACACATATCGCGTGTATGCATCTTCCTTGAAAAACCAGATGTTCTGCGTACACACCTATCATGCATAACCATCACCCCTATTTTTTTTTCTCCAACTCATGCGTATGCACCTATCATGCATACGCATGACCACTAAAACTTTGAAAAACAGTGCCAAGTTCCAGGCGTACGCACTTTTTGTGCATATGCTTCCTTCTCTTTTCAAAAAACAAAAACCTTCGGGCGTATGCACCCCTTGTGCGTATGCACAACCTCAATTCGAAAATTCGAGTTTGCAAAACAGTGGCAAGTTTTGCGCGTACGCGCTAGTGATGCGTACACATCACCTTGCGTAACCGACATTAGTGCTTACGTATATAGGTGCATATGCACCACTTCAAAACATGAACCCCCCTATGAGAACACTAATTCGCACCACTCCTCTTCTTCTCTTCTTTCTTCTTCTTCGTTCTTCTTTCCCCCCATTTCCTTCCTTCTCACCTCAGAACCACCAATTATGTCACCCCCTCCAGCGAACCACTATAACCCTCGCCATTGTAGCTCCACCTCCATTCTTCTTCTTCTTTCTTTTCTTCTTTTCTTCCCCTCTTCACCCCCTGCTCGGGACCACATTCGTAAGCCCCTTTTCTTTACTGTCTAATGAATTTCTGATCAGCGTTGTTGATTTTTGGTGTAATTGATGTTGAATTTTGCAAATTGGTGTTACAAAGTTTACTTATTAATGCTACTTTGTGTTGTTTATAACTTTGCATGCTAAATGTTTGTTAATTTGCCTTAGAAAGCTTTTTATTGATAATTTTGGTCAATCCCTTGAAATTATTGTTTGTTCTCTTCTTGTTTTGACGATTTACATTGATGGGATTTCATTTGTTTTCAATTGACCAACGTTTCAACTTTGATTGTTTGAGGTTTCTTACCTAATTTGAAAGTTTGATACACTTTGTCTTATGTAACGCTATTTAATTAATGATGTTTGTGCTTAATTGGTTGAGTTACATTGGACATAAAACTTCAAAAAGATCGGGGGTTTAATAGCAATAACCAAGAATTTTAAATGACACGAAATTAAAAGAAGCAACCAAGAAATTAAATTACAAGTAATAAAGCAATTAACTAGTAAAAAAGAATGAATGCAAATGCTAACACTACAAGAAAAATCACTTTTAGCGGCCATTTATTTTGCTTTTAGCGGCAATAAAATAGGCACTAATACATTTACCGACAATTAGACATTAGCCGTCTTATACTTTGTCACTAAAAGGTTTTAGCGGCAATTATAATATTTGCCGGTAAAGACTTTGCACTTTTAGCGGCCATTACTATTGCCGCCAAAATCCATTTTACCGGCAATTTATATAGCCACTAAAAATAATTCTAAAATTGTGATGTTATTCACTTTTACCGGTCATTATTATTGCCACTAAAATCTTAAGACTTTTTTTAGTTATGTTATACTCATTTTCTTAGAAACAACAAACTTCCTTTTTTTTTAGAATCTCAATTATTTTTGCTAACAATTATTATTGTTATGCATAATATAAATATACTGAAATTAATTACTATAAAATAAGATATTTCATTAAACTCAAAATATTAATACACAAATTTCTCTTGAAAAGTAATAAATCATATTACAAATCTAAACAATAAAAAATACTACAAGTCTATAAACTCAAAATAAGCTTTCTACATGGTTGCTATGTCCCCTTCTATCTCAAAATGAGCTTCTTGCAGGAGTGATCTGAATGCCAGAATCAATCTGGTTGGTCCATTCAGGAGGAAGCTGCAATAAATAAGGCCAAAAAGAAAAAGAAAGATTGGGATGAATCAATCAATCATGAGATAGGTACACATAAGCAATAGAAGCAAAATTTAAATGGTGGAAACCTGTTCTTTGAGATCTTTCACATCTGTACGATCTTTACTACTATCACTACTACTATTATTGTTATTACCAGCTTTATTATCAGCATTGTTAGCTTTAGTAACACCAAGTTCAACAATGGCAACATGTTCTACAAACTTAAGTGTACTAAGTGTTTCGCCAACTGCATCAGGCTCAGGACTAATATGAACAACATTAGTGTCTTTGCTTGCCCACCTGATACATACAACTTACTTAGCTTCATATATTGAAAGGTGACAAAGGTAGTGATGAGTGGATATAAATTGAAAATGGAAAGCATACCAAGAGAATCTTGAAGTAGTTAGGTGAGTTTACTATTCCTGTAGGGAACATGGGAACTCTTTGCAGCAAGGGAAGAGATAACATCTCCCAAGGCAGAAAGTGACTTGTTGATATACTGAGCTCCCTTGAGCCAATCTCTAGAAGCTTCAGTTTTATCAGTCCTTTCGCTTCCTGCTAGATCAACCAAATGCAAGCTAGCATGAATGGTTTTTGGCGATGTCAGGTATTTTCCTTGAACATGAACTGTTAGGCAACTACAATAACAATCAGGTTTAGTACCAAATAAAGAAATGTAATGTTTTTCATAGAGCAAAGCACAAGTTTTGCTTACCTGTGAGAATAGCTACTACGAGAGTTCATGGCAGTAGAACGAACAGCTCGATTCTTGTTTCCCAAGTTCATCAAGTTTATGACATCAGAAGTTGTTGCAACGGGAACAAGGTTAGCATCAGGCACATCAGGCATCAACCTTGCTCCTGCCATCACTCCTGTAGTTGTACAAGAACAAAATACAATTTGCTTCTTTCTTAGAAACTGCTCCTTTTTCTTCATTTGGATTGCTAATACATGTCTTTGTTTAAGCATTAAAACTGAAAAACAATCAGTATATACTCACTTGGACTCATCACCTCATCACTATAAGATGGAGTGTGATTATCACCCACAAAAAATAAATAACACGCACAATAAGTCACACTAATATTTCCAATTAAACAATACCAAACATTATTTCAAAGTGATATTAAGTTGTACAACCCAACTAATTAAAATGTTTTCCAAGATCTTTCTACAATTAACACTATGAAAACAAACAAAATCTATTCCATCCAAGACCTACTAATAGTAACAACAGTTAAACCCTGTTCTATTAAAATGAGATTCATTATGTGAACTAAAGGATATACTAAGTTAAAACATAGTAGAAGAAGAAATAGATACTCACAATAGCCAAATATAGTAGAGATAATAGAGGCAGCTACCACACAAGCACAAGCATAGGTGTTAAACTTTGTATGACTATAGCTCCAAATCCTCACAGCTCTTCTGATCATCTGCTCTTAAATTTGAAGAATTACAAACTGCACCACTTACAAAAATAACATAAATATTTATGAGGAAGGCCACTATAAGACCAATTCCACTTTCTATCATGTAAAATCTACAAGCTTCCTATCAAACAATGAAATGGAGGAAGCAAGGGGGACGAAATAGTGGGAGCCAATAATGCGATGAATTAACGCAATCAAATTGCAATTGGAGTGCTGTGATCTGATGAATTTGGATTAGATAACAGAATAGAATAGGTATAGCAGCAGTGCTCTCTATCTCAATAATAATCTATATATATAGATGAGGGACCAAACCAACTTAATAGGCTCTTAGAAAGTATCCTAATTAATTAATTTTCTATCAATAACACACAAAAGTACCTTTTTGTTAGCAACTTGAAAAATACTTTTTTATTTGTTCTTCTTGGCATTAAACTTTTCCCTTTCTGTTACAATCAGTCTTATTTAGGATAGATAAGTTATATACATGTAAACATTTGAGAGAAGGTGCAGAATGACAGAATTAAGATCTTGCAAATAAGTGCCTAAAGAAATATCAACGAGTAAGAAAGTGTTTGTTAAAAAAAATAACCTCAGTATTTTTTTTGTAAACATAAAACATGCATGAAGTTAGGCGTGGAATGAAAGGTGAGATAAAAAAAGAAGAAAGCATACCTCTTTAGCTGCATAAGAGAAAGCTCTAAATGCACCGAAGGCAGGGCAGATACTCTGCAAAGCAAAAAATGTGTGAAATGCTTCCAAGCATCGAATCAGACAAAAGTAAGAAATGGTACCTACCTTATGCCTTATAGCACACAACATCTTGCTTTACTCGAAACCTTGAACTCAAACAAAGCAAACCTAGTCACAAGAACCATAATCATCAACAAATAACATTCTTTACAAATTACATAACGAAGTAATCTAAAAGCCACACATAGAACTAGATACTGAAATCATATCTTCACACATATATAGCATATCCGAAGGGGGAATAAAAACCAGAGAAATGGTAGGCATTGGCTAATCTAGCGAATTATATATTTCATCAGTGCCTTTTTTAAAAGTGTCTATGCAAATTTCATGACAGTCCATATTTATGTCAAATTTCATTGAACCACCTTCTTTATTCATACTAACAGCAAAAGCTGCTTTTCTATTTTTCAGTGGTCCAATCAAGCCGCTTTTTAACATTTGCAACCAAAAATATTTTTTAAAACCTCTATTCAAATCATTAATTGGTCATGCATTATTGAATTCCACTAACTCTTCAAATCATGCATTCATAGATAGTACACCAACACTTTTACGAAATGCATCACAACATTTAGAAACACTTATTGTAGCTAGGCAACACAAACATACCACATTGGTTATTGATATGAACATTTTTATAATTACCTACAAAATAATTTCCTAATTAACAATGGAAATCTTTTAAAAGCATTCACTTACAGGTTTCGTATTAAAGGCTTTTTTAAAGCAGAACCAATATGCAGAACTTCATCATACACTTCCTTATATGTTTTCCAAGCATACGGTCTAAACTATTAACAACCACAAATACAACATCAATTATCTTATGTTCTTGTCATGAGAAAATAAACTATTATAGTGATGTACATTACAAGATGTGACAGGCCTTTATGAGATCGATGTGCTCAATATTGATGGTGGACTCCACGACTGCGATGAATTCTAAAGAAATTTAGAAAATCGAAAGGAAAAATGATAAAGCCAAAAAAAATAAATCAAATTACCAGAATGTAAAATCGATAATGTATTGTTGAATCACTGAGCGAAAAAAACCCTCAAAATTTTGATTATAAATCACTGAATGACGAGTTCAACCTGCAGTAAGTGCATGCGATAGGGATCGGAACTAAGAATAGCAGAATCCAATGTGGGAGAAAAGTTAACTCAGATAAAACTAAAATTTGATAAGAGATATGGGAAAAGAATGCAATAGAACACAAATTCGGAGCACAAAAATCAGAATTGAGATATGATGACTTGCATCATCTACCTCTTTCTCTCATCAAAAAGGGCCATAGAAGTGATGAATTCTCATTTATTTAATGCATTGATGAGAGCTATATAATGAATTTATAGGACATTGCTTTGAAATGAGTTCTTACTTGCATTTTAGGTGAAAAGACCAACAAAAGAAGAAGAAAACAAGCAAAGGTGACTGGGCGCTTGCGTGGGTGTGCCACTTCAAGCAAGCACCAAGATCTTAAAGTGTGCGTGGCACGCCACTGCTGGGCATGGCACGCTAGCTATGTTCTCCAGAGAAGGATGTCCAAGTTCCACTATGGGCATGGCACGCCAGTTATGTTATCCAGAGGAGAGTCCTTGAAGTTTACTATGGGCGTGGCACACCAGTTATCTGATCCAGAGAAGAGTTCTTGGAGCTTTATAATGGGCGTGGCATGCCACTACTGAGTGTGGCATGCCAGGCATACTATCCAGAAAGCAGTTCTTGGAGATTCTAATGGGCGTGGCACGCCAAGTCTAGTTCCCAAAGAAGGATGATCAAAGCTCCACCAAGGGCGTGGCAGGCCACTGCTGGGCGTAGCATGCTAGTATCAACTTCCAGAAAGGAATATTCAGCTCATCAAAAGGGGCGTGGCACGCCAGGTATGGGCGTGGCACGGCAAGGTCTGGGCGTGGCACGCCAAGCCTCAACCCCAAAGAAAAAAGGATGGTGCAACGTTATGGGCATCCTCGAAGGCGTGGCATGCCAGGGCTTCCTCCACAATGGGCGTGGCACGCCAGGTTTAAGGCGTGGCACGCCAGGTCTAAGGCGTGGCACGCCAGGTCTAAGGCGTGGCACGCCAGTTCAATTAGCCATAGAAGAAGCTTTGTCACATCATCGAAGGCGTGGCACGCCAGTTCTGAGCGTGGCACGCCAGTTCACTGGACCAGAAAGGAAGGTTTGTTGCACCAACAAGGGCGTGGCACGCCACACATAGGCATGGCACGCCAGTTCATTGGTCTAGAGAAGAAGAAAGGATAGCTCACCATGGGCGTGGCACACCACATATAGGCGTGGCACGCCATTTCATTTCTCCAGAGGAGAAGAAAAGGAGCATCACTATGGGCGTGCCACTTGGTACTTTAGGCGTGGCAGGCCAAGCTTAGGAACCCAAACTCTCATCAATGGGCGTGCCACTTGGTGCTCTGGGCGTGGCACACCAAGCTTGCGAAATCAATATCTCAAAGAGGGCATACCACTTGGGACCTTGGGCGTGGCACGCCAGGTCAGTACAATGCGCGTGCACTCTCACGTGCCACGCCACTCACACGCCACCCATGAAATATCATTTTATTTTGTTTTAGGTGTAATTTATTTTCTTTTATTTTTTAATTTCTTATTTCTAGTAATAGGAGTAGTATAAATACCCCTTGAAGAGTACTGAAGGGGGGCTTGGAACTTTTACTTCACTTTACATTTACTTTCCCCTTCTTCCATCTCTTGTACTTTTTCTAAGCTATGAGTAGCTAAACTCCCTCTCATTGGGGGAGAGAGCTCTATTGTACTTGATGAATTAATACTAGTGAATTTCTCCTTCTCTTCATCTCTCTTTGATTTTCTAGAAGAAAGTTCGTTCTTCATGCTTAGCATTTAATTATCTTGGAAAAGAGATTGAATGTAATTGGGTTTTATGGGAACCTTGGAAGAGGAAACATAAAATCAGGCTTGAGATCCCTTTTCACATTGAGTAGATATGGGTTTTGGGATTAGATGAATGTGACGCTAGATCTACCCATTACTTGGGTCTATGAGGATGTGTGGTATAATTAGGGACCAAGTTTATCTCTCTTCATGAGCAATTAGACCAAGGAATTGGCTGTTGATCAAGATTTGAGAGATTGAATTACCAAGGAATTGTGATTCAATCATTCATGATTACCAAGAGGTCAATGAGTTGCATGATTGAAGAAGAGATGATTTGAAATTAATCCGGAGAATGCAACATCTCCTAACCCCAATGAGTCTTCTCCATTCTTATCTTCCCTATTCTTTATAGCTTTGTTACTTTCTGTTCATCAACCTATTCCCCTTTACAATTCAATCATTTATATTTCTGTCATTTATATTTCAGCAATTTATCTTTATGCTCTTTACAATTCAGCACTCTACTGCTTTCTTTATTTTCAAGTCATTTACAATTCTGTCATTTAGATTTCTGCACTCAACACTTATTCTTGATAGCTTAACTAAATTACCCTACTAACTAAAGTTGTTTAATCAATCAATCCTCGTGGGATCGACCTCACTCTCTATGAGTTTTTACTTGACGATAACTTGGTATACTTGCCAAAGGAGTTATTGTAAACATAAAGTAATTTCCAGTCATCATTATGGCACCGTTGCTGGGGATTGATTCTGAATTGACAATGATTAAGTCGATGGGTACTTAGATTATGCATTTTTTTTACTTTGTTAATCGCTTTAATTTCAATTCCTTATTTTTTTATTTCTTCCAGCACTTAAATTTTCAATTATTCATTGTATATACTGTCATTTTAACTGAGGCACACTAACTGCTTGATGCTTTGCATCACCCAAGTTTGACTCACCCACCCCTTTTTAACAAGAGGGTGTTCACTTTTGCTTTGGATTGTGTCTGTGTTGTGTATGACAGACAGGAGAGAAGTTGTAACCTCTTACTATTCTGAACCTGAGAGGACATTTCTAATATTGAAAAGAGAGGCAGTGGAAAGAGGAAAAAGGATAGTTGGTGAAAAAGTGGAAGAAGAGAATCCAAACCAAAACATGGAGGGTGAAGCACACAATCATCAAGAGGAGGTTGTTGGTAATCATGCTCCTCCACAAGAAAGAAGAGCGCTAGGCTCTTTTATCAATCCCAACCCTGGAAATTATGGAAGCAGCATCTTGAGACCCACCATACATGCCAACAACTTTGAGCTCAAACCACAGCTAATCACCCTTGTTCAAAATAGCTGCTCATTTGGAGAAAATGCTCAAGAAGATCCAAATCAACATCTATCCACCTTCCTGAGAATCTGTGACACTGTGAAAGCTAATGGCATTCACCCTGACACTTATAGACTGCTTCTGTTCCCTTTTTCTATTAAGGACAAAGCATACAAGTGGCTCGAATCCTTTCCGAAATAGAGTTTGACAACTTAGGAGGAAGTGGTGAACAAGTTCCTGAAAAAATTCTACTCTCCCCAAAGAATTATCAAGTTGAGGACTGAGGTACAAACCTTCAGACAACAAGATGGAGAGACTCTTTATGAAGCTTGGGAGAGGTACAAAGAGTTAACAAGGAGATTCCCTCCGGATATGTTTAATGAGTGGGTGCAGTTGCACATTTTTCATGAAGGACTATCTCAAGAGGCAAAGAAGGCCTTAGATCACTCTTCAGAAGGTTGTCTCAATACCAAAAAGACCATTGAAGAGGCCATAGACATCATAGAAATTGTGGCCAATAATGGGTATTTCTATGCATCTGATAGAAACCCAACAAGGGGAGTAATGGAGCTAAACCAGATAGATGCTCTACTTGCTCAAAACAAAGTGATCATAGCCCAACTGGCAGCTCTCACCAAGAAAATGGAGAAAAATCAGGTCTCAGTAGTAAACACTCCAGCACCAGTACAAGAAGGAACTAGTCCAAAAGATGAATATAACTAGGAGCAAGCGAACTATGTGAACAATCCACCCAGACAACCATATGATCCCCATGCTAAAACCAACAATCCAAGTTGGAAGAACCACCCAAACTTTGGGTGAAGAAACCAACAAAACCAAGCCCAAGACCACAAGCCATACAACTCTAACCAATACAACAACCCCAACCATCAACCAAACAATCATAGATCTTACCACAACTCACATAATGCCCCCTTCCAACCCAATCAACAATCTCACAGCAACCATCTTCAAAATCCAACCAATCGTAATATGTCACCTTCAACTTCACAACCGTGTGATGACAGTGACAAAATTACAAGGTTAGAGGCTATACTTGCAAAGATGGTAAAAGACGCAGTAGTAACAAAAGCACAAACTGATAAGAAATTCGAAGCCTACCAAGAAGTAGATCCAATTTAAACAACCAAGGAGCAGCAATCACCAAATTGGAAGCACAGTTTGGATATCTATCCAAGCAATTACCCATGTCTACAAATGTATTTCCCAGTGATACCATGACCAATCCAAAGGGAGAATGCAAGGCCATCACATTAAGAAGTGAGAAGGTGGTAAAGGAGGCATCTTCAAGCCACAACTTACAAGAAGAAGATTTTGACAAAAACTCAGAAATCAAAGAGGAAGAAGAGATACATCCACCTACCCCCACCAAAAGAGGTCTTGAAGCCCTATGTGCTAAAAGCACCATACCCACAAAGGCTAAGAAATGATGGATAGGACAGCCATTTCTCCAAGTTCTTGGAGATATTCAAAAAGCTCCAAATTAGCATACCATTTGCAGAAGCACTAGAGTAGATGCCATTCTATGCTGAATTCCTAAAGGAGCTCATGACTAAGAAAAGGAACTAGAGAGAAAAGAAAATTGTAGTGCTCATAGAGGAATGCAATGTTATTATACAGAAGAAGCTTTCCTAGAAGATAAAAGATCCTGGAAGCTTTCAAATCCCATGCATCATAGGAGACATTAGCATTGAGAAAGCATTGTGTGATCTGGGAGTCAGCATCAACCTTATGTCCTTGTCCATGATAAAGAGAATGAGAATTGAAGAGGCCAAGCCAACAAGAATGGCACTTCAACTGGCAGACAGAGCATTCAAGTTCCCCCATGGAGTAGTGGAGGACTTGTTAGTCAAGGTGGGTGACTTCATCTTCCCAGCAGATTTTGTAGTGCTTGACATGGAAGAAGAAGGCAATACATCAATCATCCTAGGGAGACCATTTTTGGCAGCAGGTGGAGCTATAACTGAAGTACAAAAAGGAGAATTGTTCCTCAGGCTTCATGAAGAAAATATGGTATTCAATCTATTCACTGCTATGAGTTACCCAAAAGAGTCCATTGGAGAGTGCATGATGGTGGATACAATGGAAGCACTGGTCTAAGGAGTTCTAGAAGAAGACAAGCTTAAAGATGCAATGGAGAAAGAGCAACAAACATGCAGTGAATTACCACAAGAAAGCATGGACAGCCCAATCATGCTAGATGATGAGCAGATAATTTATACGCTTTTTGGCATTGTTTTTACATAATTTTTAGTATGATTTAGTTAGTTTTTAATATATTTTTATTAATTTTTAAATAAAAATCACAATTCTGGACTTTACTATGAGTTTGTGTGTTTTTCTATGATTTCAGGTAATTTCTGGCTGAAATTGAGGGACTTGAGCAAAAATCAGATTCAGAGGCTGAAGAAGGACTGCAGATGTTGTTGGATTCTGACCTCCCTGCACTCAAAGTGGATTTTCTGGAGCTACAAGAGTCCAAATGGAATGCTCTCAATTGAGTTAGAAACTAGACATCCAGGGCTTTCCAGAAATATATAATAGTCCATACTTTGCTCGAGTTTAGATGACGCAAACTGGCATTCAACGCCAGCTCTCTGCCCTATTTTGGAATTAAACGCCAGAAACAGGTTGCAAAACAGAGTTAAACGCCAGAAACAGATTACAAACTGGCATTTAACTCCAAGGAAGACCTCTACACATGAAAGCTTCAATGCTCAGCCCAAGCACACACCAAGTGGGCCCGGAAGTGGATTTCTGCATCATTTACTCATTTCTGTAAACCATAGTAACTAGTTTAGTATAAATAGGACTTTTTACTGTTGTATTTACATCTTTGGATCATTTCAATCTTTTAATCATCTTTAGATCATTGTATGCATTTAGGAGGCTGGCCTCATGGCCATGCCTGAACCTTCATCACTTATGTATTTT
The DNA here is from genome assembly GCF_003086295.3 of Arachis hypogaea. Taxonomy (NCBI): domain Eukaryota; kingdom Viridiplantae; phylum Streptophyta; class Magnoliopsida; order Fabales; family Fabaceae; genus Arachis; species Arachis hypogaea. The sequence goes on along the minus strand of NC_092051.1, from coordinate 117,654,582 downwards.
CAACGGTAGAGTTTCTACACACCATAGATTAAGGTGTGGAGCTCTGCTGTTCCTCATGAATTAATGTAAAGTACTACTGTTTTTCTATTCAATTCAAGCCTATTTCTTCTCTAAGATATTCATTCGCACACAAGAACATGATGAATGTGATGATTATGTGACGCTCATCATCATTCTCACTTATGAATGCGTGCCTGACAAACACTTCCGTTCTACATGAAAGCAAGCTTGAATGCATATCTCTTAGCCTCCTGATCGTGAGATCAGAGTCTTCGTTGTATAGGCTAGAATTATTGGCGGCCATTCTTGAGATCCGGAAAGTCTAAACCTTGTCTGTGGTATTCCGAGTAGGATCCGGGAAGGGATGGCTGTGACGAGCTTAAAACTCGTGAGTGCTGGGTGTAGTGACAGACGCAAAAGGATTACTGAATCCTATTCCAGTATGATCAAGAACCGACAGATGATTAGCTGTGCGGTGACAGCACATTTTGGACCATTTTCACTGAGAGGACGGGATGTAGCCATTGACAACGGTGATGCCCAACATACAGCTTGCCATGGAAAGGAGTATGAAGGATTGGATGAAGGCAGTAGGAAAGTAGAGATTCAGAAGGAACTAAGCATCTCCATACGCTTATCTGAAATTCTCATCAATGAATTACATAAGTATCTCTATCCTATCTTACGTTTTATTTATCTTTTAATTATCAAATCTGCATAACCAATTGAATCTGCCTGACTGAGATTTACAAGGTGACCATAGCTTGCTTCAAGCTGACAATCTCCGTGGGATCGACCCTTACTCACGTAAGGTTTATTACTTGGACGACCCAGTGCACTTGCTGGTTAGTTGTGCGAAGTTGTGAAAAAGAACTAAGAATATGAACATGCGCACCAAGTTTTTGGCGCCGTTACCAAGGAATGAACGATCACGATTTCGTGCACCAAGTTTTTGGTGCTGTTGCCAGGGATTGTTCGAGTTTGGACAACTGACAGTTCATCTTGTTGCTCAGATTAGGTAATTTTATTTTATTTTTTTTAGCTTTTTATTTCTTATTTTCGAAAAAAATACAAAAAAATTTTCTTCTTTTTTGTTTTTCCCAAAATAATTTTTGAAAACAAAAAACAAAAAGATTAATAAAATCATAAAAACCAAAAATTTTATGTTTCTTGTTTGAGTCTAGTGTCAATTTCTAAGTTTGTTGTCAATTGCATCTTTTTAATTTTTCTTTAAATTTTCAAAAATTCATGCATGAGTTCTTCATGATCTTCAAGTTGTTCTTGATGATTTTCTATGTTTGATCTTTAATTTTTCTTGTTTTGTGTCTTTTCTTGTTTTTCATATGCATTTTCAATTTGTTAGTGTCTAAAGTTTGAAAATTTTTAAGTTTGGTGTCTTGCATGTTTTTCTTTTCTTAAAAATTTTCAAAAATAAGTTCTTGGTGCTCATCTTGACATTCAAAGTGTTCTTGGTGTTCATCTTGACATTCAAAGTGTTCTTGCATGCATCATGTGTTTTGATTCATAATTTTCATGTTTTGAGTCTTTGGGTTGTTTTTCTCTTTCTTCATTAAAAATTCAAAAATCAAAAAAATATCTTTCCCTTATTTTCTCATAAATTTTCGAAAATTTGACTTGACTTTTTCAAAACTTTTTAAAATTTAGTTGTTTCTTATGAGTCAAATCAAATTTTCAATTTAAAAATTCTATCTTTTTTCAATTCTTTTTTCAAAAATCAAATCTTTTTCATTTTTTCTTTCATAATTTCAAAATTTTCAAAATTTACTTTCAAAATCTTTTTCTTATTTTTATTTCATATTTTCGAAATTAATGCTAACAATTAATGTGATTGATTCAAAAATTTTAAGTTTGTTACTTGCCTAGTAAGAAAGGTTCAATCTTTAAATCTTAAAATCATATCTTTCTCTTTCTTGTTAGTCAAGTAATCAACTTTAATTTTTAAAATCAAATCTTTTTAAATTTCTTTTTCAAATCTTTTTCAAAATAAATTTCAATCACATCTTCTTCAAAATCAATCTCAAAATCTTTTCTAACTTCTTATCTTTTCAAAATTGATTTTCAAATCTTTTTTCAATTAATCTTATCTTTTTGTTTGATTCTTATCTTTTTCAAAACTACCTAACTAATTTTCTCTCTCTAATTTTTGAAAATCACTAACCTCTTTCTCAAAATTTCTTTTCATTAACTAATTATTTTAAATTTTGTTCCGAGGGTTACCTGAAACTGTAGGTCGATCTCGGATGAGATCTTCTGACTGGTCGGAGATGATGTGTCCGGCTGGTGAGTGGCAGCCGGAGCTGTTGTGTCCAACTTGTTGGACTGGCTGCACTTCTGATCCTTGGTCACCGGAGGGTGGGGGTACCTGCAAGAGACTCCGATGCTTAAGTTAGCATGGGTATTAAGCAGGTTTTATGTAGAATCAGAGTATGAGTTATACCTGGGTGCTCCAGTGTATTTATAGTAGTGAGATGTGACCTTCTTTGGATAAGATAAGTTAGTTATCTTATCTTATCTTATCTTTTATTGAGGTCAGCTTATCTTCTGTGGAACCGCCCTTGTCTCTACCGGCTTGGGCTGCCTTTGGATCTGGGTCGTATTCCTTGAGTTGAGCCCTTCTTTGGGCTTTTCCTGTCGCTTTGGCCGACTTCTTCGTAAAGAAGTCGGTCCGCTTGACCTAAAGAGGTCGGTCGCTTTGCTACTGAACATCCCGGCTCGGTCATCTCGACCCAGGGTATGAACAGTGCCCCTGCTTGAGCTCGGTCTTCTTTTTGAGGTCGAGTTCTTGACTTCGGTCCTTCTTTAGTGAAGCCGTACTCAAGCATTTTGTTGATTCCCTTGTAGAAGCTTTTGAATGTAGAACGTTTTTTCTCTAAAAGCGCGCACTTTTATATCGGCGCTTTGGGAACGTGCGATGGTTTAATGTTTTCATTAATTTTAACATTAATTGACCCGTTTCTCTTTGGCTCTTTATTTTGATTTTTGAAAACCCAGAAACGGTTTCTCTCCTTCGCCCTTTTCGTAACTTCTTTTCTCCTCTCTCTTTGCTCTCTATTTTTCGTTTGCACTTCTGCTTTTCTTGTGTTGTGGCATTTGTTTGGCGATTTTCTGGGAAGATTTTATTTCTGTGCCTCCATTTTTCTTCCTCGAAGCTTCTTTCGTCTCCAGGTTAGTCCCATTTCGTGCTTTCTCTTTGTTTTTGTGATGAGGTTTTGATTTTGATTTTCCTTTAGAGAAAGTTTGGATCTTTCTATTTCTATCGTGCCTTATTGTTGTTGAAATGTGTGTTCTGGGAGTTTCTCCATCTTCTGCATGATCCTTTTTGTTTTTGCTTGATGCTTTTAAGGCTTTGCATGTTCCTTGTTGTTTCTGTTCTGATACCGCTACCCGAATCTGTTCCTTGCTTTATTTGAAGGTTGCTTTTGTCTGATTCTGAAAAAGGTTGTATCTTTAATGGTCTCTGTTTGGCGTGCTTGATGTTTGGGGATGGTTTTTGCTGGTTTAGACTGTAAGGCAATGTTTTTGAAGACTTTTGTGTTTTACTCTGATGAAAAATACTTGCTGTTTGAAGCCTTCTTTTCTTGTTTTGAGAGATGCTGGGGTGCGAGAAGTAGATTTTTACTAGAAACCTTGCTTTATTATTGCCTCCAAAGGATGCCCCAGGACTTTGGTTTGAGTCTTGGGGTTTTCCTTTTCTGTGTGTTCGCCTGTATCGTATTGAGTTGTTTTCTCTCTTGTCCGAGATGTTTTTAGTAATCCCATCTTCTTTTCTTACTTGTAGGATTAGTTGGCCTCATGTCTTCTCGCAATAACATTGTAGAGATGTCTTCCAGAGTTCCCGAGGGGATGTCCGATTGGCTGGACTCCCTTGTCTTGTTGTGTGTTTCTGTTCTGGATACTGAATTTTGCACAGAGCTGAGGAAGCGCCATAGGATTTGTGGTAACAGTGCCCGTGAGGGGGATTATGAGCTTGTTGCCCCTGATTCTGATGAGAGAGTTTGTTTTCCGACTTCCATCGAGGGGGAGCGTCCCTTCTTCTATGCTTATGAATACTTCTTCAGCCAATTAAATGTTACTTTTCCTTTTACTGCTTTTGAAACTGACCTGTTGTGGTCATGTAACATTGCTCCGTCCCAGCTTCATCCGAATTCCTGGGGTTTTATCAAAATATTTCAACTGCTTTGCCAAGAGTTAGGCATAACACCTTCTGAAACTCTTTTCCTTTATCTTTTCGTCTCGGCCAAGCCCGGAGGTTCCTCCAAAAAGAAAGCTTCCTGGGTTTCTTTCAGATCGGCCCATGGGCATAAAGTTTTTGCCATGTATGATGAGTCGTTTAAAGATTTTAAGAACTATTTCTTCCGAGTCCGTGCTGTTGAGGGGGTCCGCCCCTTTTTTCTTGATGAAAATGACGAGCCTGCTTTTCCTCTAGAGTGGCAAAAGAATGTGAGAGTGCCACGTTATACATGGGAGATGCTTAATGAGGTTGAGCGGGCCTTTGTAGTTGTTCTTGAAGATTTGTGGGGGAAACCTTCCCATCTGGATACGAAGAGATTCTTGAGTGATCTATCTTTGGTTCAAACTGCTTTGGGTACTGTCTGACTTGTTTTTATACTTGCTTCTGAGCTTTTCTTCTCCTATGTTGTAACTTGTCTTTTGTGGTTGATTCTGTATTTTCAGAGATGTCGAAAAATAATGATTCTATGAAGGCCTACAAGAAGGCGAAGAAGGCAACTGCTGCTCTAAACATCTCGGCCAAGGCGGCCGGAGAGGGATCTTCTCAGGTTCCAGTGAAGCCTCCTGTGCTGAGTTCTCCCGGACCGAGGAAAGCAATTCCTATTTCTCGGGTTGTTCTGGTCGATCCTCCACAATCTTCTGCTGCAGCTTCTGGTGCCCCTCCTAATAAGAAGCAAAAAATGATTGAGCCTTTCAACCTTGATGCTCCTAACTATGATGCGGTCGAGTTTGTAGATCAACAAATCGGCCCTTATGGTGTCCTCCCTATGGATGACGTGTCGCTTCTTCATCATTTTGATTATATAACTCGGAGTAGTATCAAGATGGCACACATGGGAGCGGCCCTATATCGAACTGCTCAAAGTCTTCCTCTCCATGCCACTAAAGCTTTTATGGAGGAGGCTAAACAGGAGTTTGATCGGATGAAAGGCTTGAAGGAGGAGCTTGAAGTGAAGGTGGCCAAGTTGGAAAAAGATTTGGAGAATGAGAAGGCGAGTTCCATCTCTCTGGCGGCTTCTGTGAGGCTGGCCGAGGATACGGCTATGAGACATAAGGATAGTTATGTGACATCTTACCGGGAGGTGTTGCGCCTGAGGGAGGAGTTAGAGAATGCCCGAGCTGATTACTCCGAGCTCCAAGGTCATCTTGTTGGTAGTGTAACTGCTGCCTATGAGAACCTGAAGGAACAAGTTCGGGTTATTGCTCCTGAGGCCGACCTGACCCTCTTCAGCCTAGATAACGTTGTCAGGGATGGCAAGATTGTCCCTGATGACGAGGATGATGATGATTTTGAACCTCCCCCTGTGTCCTCTGCCAAGGTGTCCACTCCTGCTGTTCCTGCCGAGGTCGGCCCTCCCGCTTCTGATCCTGACTGCCAGATCTTAAACCGGGATGACGGTACTGTGGATGCTGTTCCTCTCCAGACTCGCCCTCCGTCTCCTCGGACTGATGCTGCTAAAAAGTCTTCTAACCCTTAGCCCATTTATTCTGGATATTTATGTAGTTGGCCCAGCTTGTGGGCTTTTTAAACTCTTTATGTTATGTTAACTGCTGATAATTTCTCGTTGCTTGCCTAGCAACTTTTTGTTTTGACAAACAAAAGTAACTTTCTAGCTTTTGAGGTAGATTTTGGTGGCCTCTGAAGCTTTAAAACTTTGTAGATTATATCATGCTTTCGCGCTTAACTTGGTATCTTTTTTGTTTTCTGAGGATGTTGGAACCCTGCCGCTCGTCCTCTTCGGATTTGCTTTATTGTTTGTAGCTTGGATCCTTTGAGGTTATGGTTATGTGGGTCCAACTTGTTTTTCAGTTTTCTCGCTCTTGCTTGTATTTCTGACGATCTGTAACCGATTTCTTCAAGTTAGTCCTCTAAGTTATTTTGGTAGTCCTTTGTCCGGTCTCTCTCAGGGGTTATCTTTGTAACTTGCTTTGTAGTAGGCCAACTTCTTTACGTCGTCCTTTTCTAAGATATTTTTGTAATCCTCTTTCTTGGATCTTTGTCAGATCTCTTTCAGGGATTACTTTTATAACTTTTTAGTAGTAGGAGTCCGACTTTGTTATGTCGGTCTCTTCTAAGTTATTTTTGTAATCCTCTTTCTTGGATCTTTGTCAGATCTCTTTCAGGGATTACTTTTATAACTTTTTAGTAGTAGGAGTCCGACTTCGTTATGTCGGTCTCTTCTAAGTTATTTTTGTAATCATCTTTCTTGGATCTTTGTCAGATCTCTTTCAGGGATTACTTTTATAACTTTTTAGTAGTAGGAGTCCGACTTCGTTATGTCGGTCTCTTCTAAGTTATTTTTGTAATCCTCTTTCTTGGATCTTTGTCAGATCTCTTTCAGGGATTACTTTTATAACTTTTTAGTAGTAGGAGTCTGACTTCGTTATGTCGGTCTCTTCTAAGTTATTTTTGTAATCCTCTTTCTTGGATCTTTGTCTAGATCTCTTTCAGGGATTACTTTTATAACTTTTTAGTAGTAGGAGTCCAACTTCGTTATGTCGGTCTCTTCTAAGTTATTTTTGTAATCCTTTTTCTTGGATCTTTGTCAGATCTCTTTCAGGGACTACTTGTATAACTTTTTCATTTTGGGCTGACTTTGTCATGTTGGGCCCTTCTAAGTTAAAGTAATCCTCTTTAATAGGGTTGGCCAGACGTCTTTCCAGGGTTTACTTATAACTTGGGTTGACTTGGTCTGACTTCTTAATGTCGGTCAGTCTTTAAGTTATTATTTTAGCAATTCGTAAGACCTCGTCAGGTTCTTTTTTAGATCACTTTCGATAACTTCTTACATTATTCTGTGTTCATCTTTGCCGATTTGTAGAAGGTGGTTGCTATCTTTAGATCGTCTTTTGGGTGAATTGCGTTTTCACCTTTATCGGACGATTGTCTTTATCGTGATCGTGCAGTGAAATTGTTATTCACTTTCTGCCGATCTGTTGCTTTATAATCGGACGATGAATGCTTCATATTAATGCATCTTGAATACTTGTAGAATATCTAAAATATATATTTTATTCAAAGGAAAGTGCAAATATATACATGTGGGAATTTTTCATCCCTTTATGTCGAATAGTGTTTGAGTCTCAACTTGGTGCCTCATTAAAAAACCTTTTCAGGAAAAAGAGTGCATCCAATAGTGAGATCTTTTACTTTTCTAGCTGTAGTACCTTCTTAGGTTGCAGGCGTGCCATGATCTGGGAAGCTCTCATCCATCGAGTTCGAACAGTCTGTAGTAGCCCTTCCCAAGTACTTTTACAACTCGGTAGGGTCCTTTCCAGTTTGCTGCCAACTTTCCTTCTCCTGGTCGAGTTGTTCCAATATCATTTCGGATTAGGATGAGATCGTTCTCCATGAAACTTCTCGACACTACCTTCTGGTTATATCTGGAAGCCATTCGACGTTTTAGTGCTTCTTCCCTGATCCGAGCTCTTTCATGGATTTCAGGTAGTAGGTCGAGTTCTTCCTTCTGGAGTTGAGAGTTGGCCTCTTCATTGTAGTGGACTACTCTGGATGACCCTTCCTCGATCTCTACTGGGATCATTGCCTCCACTCCATATGCTAGTCGAAAGGGTGATTCATTTGTCGTGGAGTGTGGCGTTGTTCGATATGCCCAAAGGACTTGTGGAAGTTCTTCGGCCCAAGCTCCCTTTGCATCTTGTAATCTCCGTTCAACCCAGCCAATATGACTTTGTTGGCAGCTTCGGCCTGTCCATTGGCTTGAGGGTATTTGACGGAGGTGAACTGATGCTTTATATTCAAGTCAGCTACTAGTCTCCTGAAGCCTGCGTTTGTGAATTGAGTGCCATTGTCTGTGGTGATGGAGTATGGAACCCCGAACCTCGTGACAATGTTCCTGTATAGGAATTTTTGGCTTCTTTGAGCGGTGGCATTGGCTAGGGGCTCTGCCTCAATCCATTTTATAAAATAGTATACTCCGACTATGAGGAATTTTACTTGTCCTGATCCCTGGGGAAAGGGTCCGAGAAGATCAAGTCCCCATTTTGCAAATGGCCAGGGCGAGGTTACACCGATGAGCTCTTCTGGCAGGGCGATGTGGAAGTTGGCATGTTTCTGACATGGTGGACATGTCTTTACAAATTCTATAGCTTCTTTCTGTAGGGTTGGCCAATAAAATCCCGCTCGGAGTACTGTTTTGGCAAGAGCTCGTGCTCTGAGATGGTTGCCGCACATGCCGCCGTGTACTTCTTCTAGAACTTCCTTTGTGTTGTTGGTCGGCACACATTTTAGTAGCGGTATTGAGATCCCTCTTTTGTACAGGATGTTGTTTATAATAGTGTAGTACTGTGCCTCCCTTTTTAATCTCTTTGCCTCCTTTTCCTCTGTGGGGAGCGTCTCTGCTTTGAGGTAGTTAATTATAGGGGTCATCCATCCTTGGTTCTGACTTGTTATGGCTAGGATTTTTCCCCTTCCGAGATTGACGGGTTCTGTAGCATTTCCTGGATGAGGCTTCTATTGTTGCCCCCTGGTTTGGTGCTGGCTAGTTTTGAGAGTGCGTCAGCTCGGGCATTTTGTTCGCGGGGTATGTGGCAGATCTTATATTTCCCGAGTTGTCTGAGCTGTTCCTTGGTTTTATCCAAATACTTTTTCATGTTAGGATCTTTGGCTTGATAGCTCCCTGTTATCTGCGAGGTGACTACTTGTGAATCGCTGTAAATGTTGAGTTTTTGAGCTCCAACCTCTGTAGCCAGCTTCAAACCGGCTAATAACGCTTCATATTCCGCCTGGTTGTTTGAGGCCGGGAACCCGAACTTGAGGGAGAGTTCAACTTGGGTTCCTTGGTTGTTTTCTATTATCACGCCTGCACTGCTTCCAGTCTTATTTGAAGAACCGTCCACATAGAGATTCCATTCTGTGGGGGTTTCCAAGGCATCTGTGAATTCTGCGATAAAGTCGGCCAGATACTGTGATTTAATGGCCATCCGAGCTTCATATTGGAGGTCAAATTCTGATAACTCGACTGCCCATTGTAAAATTCTTCCTGCTAAATCTATTTTTTTTGCAGTATTCCTTTTATGGGCTGGTTGGTTCGAACCTTAATGGTGTGAGCCTGGAAGTACGGGCGAAGTCGTCGAGATGTTAGAATGAGAGCATAGGCAAACTTTTCTATCTTCTGGTAGTTCAGCTCGGATCCCTGTAGTGCTTTGCTAACGAAGTAGACGGGTTGTTGCCCACTTTCATCTTCTCTGACTAGTGCTGAGGCTATTGCCCGGCTTCCTACTGCGAGATATAATATGAGCAGTTCTCCTTCTCGTGGTCGAGATAAGATAGGCGGCCGTCCTAAGAACTCCTTGAAGTCTTGGAAGGCTTGTTCACATTCTGTCGTCCATTCGAACTACTTTCTCTTCCTTAAAGTAGCATAGAAGGGGAGAGATCTTATCGCTGCCCCGGCTAAGAATCTGGATAGGATGGCCAATCTCCCATTGAGTTGCTGTACTTCTTTGACACAGGTGGGGCTTTTCATGTTGAGTATGGCTTGGCATTTATCCGGGTTTGCTTCAATTCCTCTTTGGTGAGCATGAAACCTAGGTATTTGCCTGCTTCTACCGCAAAGGTGCATTTTGCAGGATTGAGTCGCATGTCGTGCTTCCTTATAGTGTCGAACACTTGAGTCAGGTCGGACAGTAATGTATCTTCGCTTTGTGTCTTTATCAACATGTCGTCCACATAGACTTCCATGATTTTTTCGATGTGGTCTGAGAAGACTTTGTTCATCAGCCTTTGACAAGTAGCACCCGCGTTCTTGAGACCGAAGGGCATCACGATGTAGCAGTAATTTACTTTCGGCGTTAAAAACGAGGTCTTTTCTTGATCTGGTGGATACATGGGGATTTGGTTGTATCCCGAGTATGCGTCCATAAACGAGAGGTATCTATATCCGGAGGAAGCGTCTACCAGAGCATTGATACTTGGGAGTGGGTAAGGATCTTTTGGGCAGGCTTTGTTGAGATCGGTGTAGTCAGTACACATTCGCCACTTCCCATTTGATTTTTTCACCAAGACGACGTTGGCTAACCATAGTGGATACTTGACTTCTCTTATGAATCCTGTCTCCAGTACTACCTGTACCTGCTCTTCCACAGCTTGGGATCACTCCGGTCCAAGTTTTCTTCGTCTCTGCTGCACCGGCCGAGATCCTGGATAGACCGCCAACTTGTGGCACATTAGCTTGGGGTCTATGCCTGGCATGTCTGTGGCTTTCCATGCGAATAGATCGACATTATCGCATAAGAATTGTATCAGTAATTCTTTTGAGTCTCCTCTTAGGATTGTTCCGATATTAGTTATTTTGTCCGAGGTGTCTCCGATCTGAACCTTCTCTATCTCGCCTTCTGGCTGCGGACGGAGTTCCTCTCGTCGCTGCACTCCGCCAAGCTCAATTGTATGAAACTCTTCTCCTCTGCCTCTGAGGTTTAGACTTTCGTTATAACAGCGGTGCGCCATCTTTTGATCTGCTTTTATTGTAGCTATCCCTTCTGTAGTTGGAAATTTCATGCATAGATGTGGGGTCGAGACTATTGCACCGAGTTGATTGAGTGTTGTCTGACCTATTAGAGCATTGTAGGCTGAACTTACGTCGACCACAATGTAGTCTATTTTGAGGGTCCTGGATTGGTTCCCTTTTCCGAAGGTTGTATGTAGTGATATGTATCCTAATGGTTGTACCGGGGTATCTCCCAGTCCGAACAAACTATTCGGGTATGCCTTAAGCTCCTTGTCTTCTAAACCGAGTTTGTCGAAAGCTGTTTTGAATAAGATATCGGCGGAGCTTCCTTGATCTATTAGTGTGCGATGGAGATTGGAGTTTGCTAGTATGATGGTAATGACCATGGGGTCGTCGTGTCCTGAGATGATTCCAGATGCGTCCTCTTTAGTGAACGTGATTGCAGGGATGTCGGGTGCTTCCTCTTTTCCTTCGACATGATATACTTCTTTGAGATATCTTTTACGAGATGATTTGGAGATTCCTCCCCCTGCGAATCCGCCATGTATCATGTGGACGTGTCTTTCTGGTGTACGAGGTGATCGCGCGGTTCGTCTGATATTTTCGTCCCTTCGTCTCTTTCTTTGATCATCATCTCGGGTTGCTAGAAACCGATCTAGTTTTCCTTCCCTCACCAACTTTTCTACGATGTTCTTTAAATCGAAGCACTCATTGGTGGAGTGACCTCGCACTAGATGGTATTCACAATACTCATTCCGATTTCCTCCCCCTCTTTTGCCTTTGAGTGGCCGAGCTGGGGGTATTTTTTCCGTGTGGCAGACTTCTTTGTATACGTCAACTAGGGATACCTTGAGAGGAGTGTAATTGTGGTATTTTTTATTTTCTCCCCTTGCCGATCTTCTTTTCTTTTGGATTCCTTGTCTTTATCTCGGTAGGGGACCCCAGATTTGGAGGTTTCTCCCAACCAAGTGTTTTCTTCCATGTTGATGTATTTTTCTGCTCGCTCCTGTACTTCTTCTAAGGAGGTAGGGTACTTCTTTGATATAGATTGGCTAAAAGGTCCCTCTCGTAGGCCGTTGATGAGTCACATGATGGCGGCCTCTGTTGGTAAGCTTTGAATGTCCATGCATGTTTTGTTGAATCTCTCCATGTAGTTGCGGAGGCTCTCCCGTTCTCCTTGCTTGATCCCTAGTAAACTGGGGGCGTGCTTGGCCTTATCTTTCTGGATGGAGAATCTGGCCAGGAACTTTTTGGCCAGGTCGTCAAAGTTTGAGATGGACTTTGGAGGTAGGTTGTCGAACCATCTGATTGCTATCTTCGTGAGAGTTGTTGGAAAAGCTCTGCAGCGAACGGCATCTGAGGCGTCGGTAAGGTACATTCTGCTTCTGAAATTGCTGAGATGATGGTTGGGATCTGTGGTGCCATCATACAAAATCATATCCAGGAGTTTGAAGTCTTTTGGAATTTTGGTTTTCATGATTTCCCTGGTGAATGGATCTTGTTCTTTGCGTGAATTTTCCTCAGGAGTGGTCCGAGGAGCTTTTCATTTGAGATCGGCTTCTAATTGCTGTAGTTTTTCTTCCAATTCTCGACGTCGCCGTACCTCTCTTTGCAGATCCTTTCCGATCTCCCGTTGTTGTTGGGATTCTTTCTCAAGTTGCTTTAAGCGATCTTGAAGTGCTTTTATTGCTCCCGGATTTGATGAGTTTTTGTCTCCGTTGGATTCCGGAGCATCCTTCAATGTAGTGTCCACGTTCTTGTGCGGTGTTCTGTTTTCTAGATTTGAGTCATGGTCGTTGTCATGGCCGTCCGCCATGGTGTTGGGATGACTTCCAGGTCCCCGGCAACGGCGCCAATGTTCCGAGGGTTACCTGAAACTGTAGGTCGATCTCGGATGAGATCTTCTGACTGGTCGGAGATAACATGTCCGGCTGGTGAGTGGCAGCCGGAGCTGTTGTGTCCGACTTGTTAGACTGGCTGCACTTCTGATCCTTGGTCACCGGAGGGTGGGGGGTACCTGCAAGAGACTCCGATGCTTAAGTTAGCATGGGTATTAAGCAGGTTTTATGTAGAATCAGAGTATGAGTTATACCTGGGTGCTCCAGTGTATTTATAATAGTGAGATGTGACCTTCTTTGGATAAGATAAGTTAGTTATCTTATCTTATCTTATCTTTTGTTGAGGTCAGCTTATCTTCCGTGGAACCGCCCTTGTCTCTATCGGCTTGGGCTGCCTTTGGATCTGGGTTGTATTCCTTGAGTTGGGCCCTTCTTTGGGCTTTTCCTGTCGCTTTGGCCGACTTCTTCATAAAGAAGTCGGTCCGCTTGACCTAAAAAGGTCGGTCGCTTTGCTACTGAACATCCCGGCTCGGTCATCTCGACCCAGGGTATGAACAAATTTTAATCTTAATTTTATTCCTTTTCATATTTTCGAATTTTAACTTTAATTTTAAATTAAAAACAAAAACAAAAATATTCTTATTTTATTTTATTTAATTTTTTGAATTTTTCTATCTCTCATCTCCTTCTAATTATTTATTTATTTACAAACACTTCTCTTCTACTCAAAAATTCGAACCAACTCTTCTCCTCTGTGTTTGAATTATTATCTTTTCTTTCTTCCATCCTTCTCATCTTATACTTACATAAGGAATCTCTATACTGTGACATAGAGGATTCCATATTTTCTTTTGTGTTCTCTTCTTTTTCATATGAGCAGGAACAAGGATAAGAACATTCTTGTTGAAGCTGATCCTGAACCTGAAAGGACTCTGAAGAGGAAGCTAAGGGAAGCTAAAGCACAACTTTTTGGAGAAAATCTGACAGAAATTTTCGAAAAAGAAGGAGACATGGCCGAAAATAATAACAATGCAAGGAAGATGCTTAGTGACTTTACTGCACCAAATTCCAATTTACATTGAAGAAACATCTCAATCCCTGCCATTGGAGCAAACAATTTTGAGCTAAAGCCTCAATTAGTTTCTCTGATGCAACAGAATTGCAAATTTCATGGACTTCCATCAGAAGATCCTTGTCAGTTCTTAACTGAATTCTTGCAAATATGTGATACTGTTAAGACCAATAGGGTTGATCCTTAGGTCTACAGGCTTATACTTTTCCCGTTTGCTGTAAGAGACAGAGCTAGAATATGGTTGGACTCTCAACCTAAAGACAGCATGAACTCTTGGGATAAGCTGGTCACGGCTTTCTTAGCCAAGTTCTTTCCTCCTCAAAACCTTAGCAAGCTTAGAGTGGATGTTCAAACCTTCAAACAGAAAGAAGGTGAATCCCTCTATGAAGCTTGGGAGAGATATAAGCAACTGACCAAAAAGTGTCCTTCTAACATGCTTTCAGAATGGACCATCTTGGATATATTCTATGATGGTCTATCTGAATTATCAAAGATGTCATTGGACCATTCTGCAGGTGGATCTATTCACCTAAAGAAAACGCCTGCAGAAGCTCAAGAACTCATTGACATGGTTACAAATAACCAATTCATGTACACTTCTGAAAGGAATCCTGTGAGTAATGGGACGCCTCAGAGGAAGGGAGTTCTTGAAATTGATACTCTGAATGTCATATTGGCTCAGAATAAAATATTGACTCAGCAAGTCAATATGATTTCTCAGAGTTTGAATGGATTGCAAGCTGCATCCAACAGTACTCAAGAGGCATCTTCTGAAAAAGAAGCTTATGATCCTGAGAATCCTGCAATAGCAGAGGTGAATTACATGGGTGAACCCTATGGAAACACCTATAATCCCTCATGGAGAAATCATCCAAATTTCTCATGGAAGAATCAACAAAAGTCTCAACAAGGCTTTAATAATGGTGGAAGAAACAGGTTTAGCAATAGCAAGCCTTTTCCATCATCCACTCAGCAACAGACAGAGAATTCTGAGCAGAATCCATTTAGCTTAGCAAATATAGTCTCTGATCTATCTAAGGCCACTTTAAGTTTCATGAATGAAACAAAGTCCTCCATTAGAAATTTGGAGGCACAAGTGGGCCAGCTGAGTAAAAGAGTCACCGAAACCCCTCCTAGTACTCTCCCAAGCAATACAGAAGAGAATCTAAAAAGAGAGTGCAAGGCCATTACCTTACTTGGTGTGGCCGAACCCAGACAAGAGGAGAAGGACGTGAATCCTAGTGAGGAAGACCTCCTGGGACGTTCACTGACCAATAAGGAGTTTCCCTTTGAGGAACCAAAGGAATCTGAGGCTCATCTAGAGACCATAGAGATTCCATTGAACCTCCTTTTACCATTCATGAGCTCTGATGACTATTTATCTTCTGAAGAAGATGAAGACATTGCTGAAGAGCAAGTTGCTCAGTATTTAGGAGCAATCATGAAGCTGAATGCAAATTATTTGGTAATGAGACTTGGGAGGATGAACCTCCATTGCTCATCAAGGAACTAAATGCCTTGGTTCAGCAAACTCTACCTCAAAAAAAAAACAGAATCCTGGTAAATTCTTAATACCCTGTACCATAGGCACCATGACCTTTGAGAAGGCTCTATGTGACTTGGGGTCAGGCATTAACCTTATGCCACTCTCTGTAATGGAGAAACTTGGGATCTTTGAGGTGCAAGCTGCCAGAATCTCATTAGAGATGGCAGACAACTCAAGAAAATAGGCTTAGGGACTAGTAGAGGACATGCTAGTAAAGGTTGAAGGCCTTTACATCCCTGCTGATTTCATAATCCTAGACACTGGGAAGGATGAGGATGAATCCATCATCCTTGGAAGACCCTTCCTAGCCACAGCAAAAGCTGTGATTGATGTGGACAGAGGAGAATTAGTCCTTCAACTGAATGAGGACAACCTTGTGTTTAAAACTCAAAGATCTCCTTCTGTAACCATGGATAGGAAGCATGCAGAGCTTCTCTCACTGCAGAGTCAACCAAAGCCCCCACAGTCAAACTCTCAGTTTGGCGTTGGGAGGCCACAACCAAACTCTAAGTTTGGTGTTGAACCCCCACATTCAAACTCTAAGTTTGGTGTTGGGAGGTCCCAACAATGCTCTGAATATCTGTGAGGCTCCATGAGAGCTCACTATCAAGCTATTGACATTAAAGAAGCGCTTGTTGGGAGGCAACCCAATGTTATTTAATTATATTTATTTATTTTCTATTGTTATTTTATTTTTTAGGTTGATGATCATGTGGAGTCACAAAAACTACTGAAAAATCAAAAACATAATGAAAAACAGTATTAAAAACAGCTCACCCTGGAGGAAGAACTTACTGGCGTTTAAACGCCAGTAAGAAGCATCAAACTGGCGTTTAACGCCAGAAAGAAGCATCAAGCTGGCGTTAAACGCCAGAAACAAGCACCAGACTGGCGTTTAACACCAGAACAGAGCATGAAACTGGCGTTAAACGCCAGAAATAAGCAACAAGCTGGCGTTTAACGCCAGACATGCATTCTAAGGGCTTTTTGCACGCCTACTTGGAGCAGGGATGCTAAGTCCTTGACCCCTCTGGATCTGTGGACCCCACAGGATCCCCACCTACCCCACCTCTTCTTCTCTCCTCCTCACACCTTTCCATAACACTCTTCCCCAAAATAACCTCCATTAATCACCTCCATTACTCCTCCAAATCCATCATACAACCCACCTACACCCACCCACTCAAATTCAAACCATCACTCCTTCCTTTTCACACATCATAACCACCTAAAACCCCCTTGGCCGAACCACTCCCACCTCTCCATCTCATCTATTTTCTTCTTCTTCTACTCCCTCTTCTCTTCTTTTGCTCGAGGACGAGCAAACCTTCTAAGTTTGGTGTGGTAAAAGCATTAATTTTTGTTTTTCCATAACCATCAATGGCACCTAAGGCCAGAGAAACCTCAAGAAAGAGGGAAGGAAAGGCAAAAGCTTTCACCTCTGAGTCACGAAAGATGGAGAGATTCATCTCAAAATCTCATCACTAAGAAAAGAATGGAGCAAATAAAAGAGCCCACTTATGGACCTCAACAAGAGCATGAGGAAATTCCTCACCATGAAACTCCTGAGATGCCTCAGGGGATGCACTTCCCTCCACAAAACTATTGGGAGCAAATCAACACCTCCTTAGGAGAATTAAGTTCCAACATGGGACAACTAAGGATGGAACACCAAGAGCACTCCATCATTCTCCATGAGATTAGAGAAGATCAAAGAGATATGAAGGAGGAGCAACAAAGACAAGGAAGAGACATAGAGGAGCTCAAGAGCACCATTGGTTCTTCAAGAAGAGGAAGACGCCACCCTCACTAAGGTGGACTCGTTTCTTAATCTCTTTGTCTATTTATTCTTCTCTGTTTTTCATTTACTATGCTTTATGTTTATGTTTGTGTCTTATTACATGATCATTAGTATTTAAGTGTCTATGTCTTAAAGCTATGAATGTCCTATGAATCCATCACCTTTCTTAAATGAAAAATGCTTTAATTACAAAATAACAAGAAGTACATGAATTTTGAATTTATCCTTGAAATTAGTTTAATTATTTTGATGTGGTGATAATACTTTTTGTTTTCTGAATGAATGCTTGAACACTGCATATATCTTTTGAATTTGTTGATTATGAATGTTAAAATTGTTGGCTCTTGAAGAATGATAAAAAAGGAGAAATGTTATTTGATAATCTGAAAAATCACAAAATTGATTCTTCAAGCAAGAAAAATCAGTGAATACAAAAGCTTGCGAAAAAAAAAAAAAGAAAATTGGCGGAAAAAAAAGAGAGAAAGAAAAAGAAAAAGCAAGCAGAAAAAGCCAAAAGCTCTTTAAACCAAAAGGCAAGAACAAAAAGCCAATAGCCCTTAAAACCAAAAGGCAAGGGTAAAAAGGATCCAAGGCTTTGAGCATCAGTGGATAGGAGGGCCTAAAGGAATAAAATCCTGGCCTAAGCGGCTAAACCAAGCTGTCCCTAACCATGTGCTTGTGGTGTGAAGGTGTCAAGTGAAAACTTGAGACTGAGCGGTTAAAGTCGAGGTCCAAAGCAAAAAGAAGAGTGTGCTTAAGAACCCTGGACACCTCTAATTGGGGACTCTAGCAAAGCTGAGTCACAATCTGAAAAGGTTCACCCAGTTATGTGTCTGTGGCATTTATGTATCCGGTGGTAATACTGGAAAACAAAGTGCTTAGGGCCATGGCCAAGACTCATAAAGTAGCTGTGTTCAAGAATCAACATACTGAACTAGGAGAATCAATAACACTATTTAAATTCTAAGTTCCTATAGATGCCAATCATTCTGAACTTCAAAGGATAAAGTGAGATGCCAAAACTATTCAAGAGGCAAAAAGCTACAAGTCCCGCTCATCTAATTGGAGCTAAGTTTCATTGATATTTTGGAATTCATAGTATATTCTCTTCTTTTTATTCTATTTGATTTTCAGTTGCTTGGGGACAAGCAACAATTTAAGTTTGGTGTTGTGATGAGCGGATAATTTATACGCTTTTTGGCATTGTTTTTACATAGTTTTTAGTATGATTTAGTTAGTTTTTAATATATTTTTATTAAATTTTAAATAAAAATCATAATTCTGGACTTTACTATGAGTTTGTGTGTTTTTCTATGATTTCAGGTAATTTCTGGCTGAAATTGAGGGACTTGAGCAAAAATCAGATTCAGAGGCTGAAGAAGGACTACAGATGCTGTTGGATTCTGAGCTCCCTGCACTCAAAGTGAATTTTCTAGAGCTACAGGAGTCCAAATGGCGCGCTCTTAATTGAGTTAGAAAGTAGACATCCAGAGCTTTCCAGCAATATATAATAGTCCATACTTTGCCCGAGTTTAAATGACGCAAACTGGCGTTCAACGCCAGCTCTCTGCCCTATTCTGGAGTTAAACGCCAGAAACAGGTTGCAAAGCAGAGTTAAACGCCAGAAACAGGTTACAAACTAGCGTTTAACTC
Organism: Arachis hypogaea; assembly: GCF_003086295.3. Classification (NCBI taxonomy): domain Eukaryota; kingdom Viridiplantae; phylum Streptophyta; class Magnoliopsida; order Fabales; family Fabaceae; genus Arachis; species Arachis hypogaea. The sequence goes on along the minus strand of NC_092051.1, from coordinate 117,635,957 downwards.
CAAGGAAGACTTCTACACATGAAAGCTTCAATGCTCAGCCCAAGCACACACCAAGTGGGCCCGGAAGTGGATTTCTGCATCATTTACTCATTTCTGTAAACCATAGTAACTAGTTTAGTATAAATAGGACTTTTTACTATTGTATTTACATCTTTGGATCATTTCAATCTTTTAATCATCTTTAGATCATTGTATGCGTTTAGGAGGCTGGCCTCATGGCCATGCCTGAACCTTCATCACTTATGTATTTTCAACGGTAGAGTTTCTACACACCATAGACTAAGGTGTGGAGCTCTGCTGTTCCTCATGAATTAATGTAAAGTACTACTATTTTTCTATTCAATTCAAGCCTATTTCTTCTCTAAGATATTCATTCGCACACAAGAACATGATGAATGTGATGATTATGTGACGCTCATCATCATTCTCACTTATGAACGCGTGCCTGACAAACACTTCCGTTCTACATGAAAGCAAGCTTGAATGCATATCTCTTAGTCTCCTGATCGTAAGATCAGAGTCTTCGTGGTATAGGCTAGAATTATTGGCGGCCATTCTTGAGATCCGGAAAGTCTAAACCTTGTCTGTGGTATTCCGAGTAGGATCCGGGAAGGGATGGCTGTGACGAGCTTAAAACTCGCGAGTGCTGGGCGTAGTGACAGACACAAAAGGATTACTGAATCCTATTCCAGTATGATCGAGAACCGACAGATGATTAGCCGTACGGTGACAGCGCATTTTGGACCATTTTCACTGAGTGGACGGGATGTAGCCATTGACAACGGTGATGCCCAACATACAGCTTGCCATGGAAAGGAGTATGAAGGATTGGATGAAGGCAGTAGGAAAGGAGAGATTCAGAAGGAACTAAGCATCTCCATACGCTTATCTGAAATTCTCACCAATGAATTACATAAGTATCTCTATCCTATCTTACGTTTTATTTATCTTTTAATTATCAAATCTCCATAACCAATTGAATCCGCCTGACTGAGATTTACAAGGTGACCATAGCTTGCTTCAAGCCGACAATCTCCGTGGGATCGACCCTTACTCACGTAAGGTTTATTACTTGGACGACCCAGTGCACTTGCTGGTTAGTTGTGCGAAGTTGTGAAAAAGAACTAAGAATATGAACATGCGCACCAAGTTTTTGGCGCCGTTACCAAGGAATGAATGATCACGATTTCGTGCACCACTAGACAAGGCAAAAAAGGAGAAAGTAGAAGCACCCAAGCTGGAACTAAAGACTCTGCCTCCAAGTTTGAAGTATGCTTACTTGGGGAGCAATGACACTTATCCAGTAATCATCAATTCAATCCTGAGTAAGGAACAAAAGGAGGAGCTCATTAAGGTGCTGAAACAACACAAGGATGCCATTGGTTGGACATTCTCTGACTTAAAGGGAATAAGCCCTTCAATGTGCATGTATAAGATCCTTCTTGAGGAGGATGCCAAGCCATCAATCCAGCCATAAAGAAGATTGAACCCAGCAATGAAGGAAGTAGTGCAAAAAGAAGTGCTAAAGCTATGGCAAGCAGGGGTGATTTACCCCATCTCAGATAGTCCTTGGGTGAGCCCTGTTCAAGTAGTCCCCAAGAAGGGGGGAATCACAGTTGTGCCAAACGAAAGGAATGAGCTGATACCAACAAGAACAGTCACCGGATGGCGCATGTGTATAAACTACAGAAAACTCAATGAAGCCACAAGTAAGGATCACTTCCCTCTACCCTTCATGGATCAAATGTTGGAGAGGCTTGCTAGGCATAAGTACTATTGCTTCTTGGATGGATATTCAGGTTACAACCAGATTGTAGTGGATCCTAAGGACCAAGAAAAGACATCTTTCACTTGCTCTTATGGTATTTTTGCATACAGACGTATGCCCTTTGGTTTGTACAATACACCTGCCACATTCCAAAGGTGCATGCTGTCCATTTTTCTGATATGATTGAAAAATTTATTGAGTTTTTCATGGATAATTTCTCGGTGTTTGGTGACTCTTTCCCTAATTGCTTACACATCTTGCCTTGGTGCTCAAGAGATGCCAAGAGACTAACCTGGTTTTGAACTAGGAAAAGTGTCATTTTATGGTTACTGAAGTGGTAGTCCTTGGCCACAAAATCTCTAAGAAAGGCATAGAGGTAGATAGAGCAAGGTGGAAGTGATTGAAAAATTATCCCCACCTTGCAATGTCAAAGCAGTTAGGAGCTTCTTGGGACATGCTGGCTTCTATATAAGGTTTATTAGAGACTTCTCAAAAATTGCTAAACCATTAAGCAACTTTCTTATCTCTAATGTACCCTTCATATTTGATAGAGAATGCATGCAAGCTTTTGAGGAGCTTAAAAGTAAGCTCTCCTCTGCACCTATTATAGCACCACCAAGCTGGGAATTGCCTTTTGAATTGATGTGTGATGCATCAGATTTTGCCATTAGTGCTGTACTAGGACAAAGGAGAGATAAGCTGGTGCATGTCATATATTATGCCAGCAAGGTCCTTAATGAAGCCCAAAAGAACTACACCACCACAGAAAAAGAACTCCTTGCTATAGTCTTTGCTTTTGACAAATTCAGGTCTTACCTTATTGGTTCTAAAGTAGTTGTGTTTACTGACCATGCAGTACTCAAATACTTGCTAACCAAACAAGAATCCAAGCCCAAATTGATCAGATGGATCCTATCCACCTATCAAGGATCTTACATATGGACAATGAAGCTCACAAACCTGGTGTAAATGAAAGCTTTCCAGATGAGCAATTGATGATGCTTCAAGAGGCTCCATAGTTCGCAGACATAGCCAACTTCAAGGCCATTGGAAAGCTACCTTCCAACATCAACAAGCACTTAAGAAGGAAACTCATCAATGATGCTAAGCATTTCATATAGGATGAACCATACCTCTTTAAGAAGTGTGCTGATGGAATACTAAGGAGATGCATTTCTCATGAGGAAGGACAAGAGGTCCTTTGGCATTGCCATGGATCTACCTATGGAAGAAACTTTAGTGGAGAAAGGACTGCAGCCAAGGTTTTGCAGTGTGGATTTTTCTGGCCTACCATCTTCAAAGATACAAAAGAGTTTGTGAAAAGATGTAATGAGTGTCAAAGAGCTGGCAACCTACCCAAGAAGAATGAGATGCCACAGAGGTTCATCATGGAATTATATATGTTTGATGTTTGGGGGATTGACTTCATGGGACCGTTTCCATCCTCATTCTCAAATAGCTACATATTGGTAGCTGTGGACTATGTGTCTAAGTGGGTAGAAGCTATAGCAACATAAACTAATGACAACAAAGTAGTGATCAACTTCTTGAGGAAGAACATATTTAGCCAGTTTGGGGTTCCAAGAGCTCTCATAAGTGATGGAGGAAGTCACTTTTGCAACAAGCAACTAGAGACCCTCCTCCTCAAATATGGTGTTAAGCACAAAGTAGCCACCCCATACCACCCACAAACCAATGGTCAAGCAGAAATTTCAAACAGGGAGCTCAAGAGGATCCTTGAGAAGACTGTTGGGACCTCAAGAAAAGATTGGTCCATGAAGTTAGATGATGCTTTACGAGCTTATAGAACAGCTTTTAAGACACCAATTGGCATGTCTCCATACCAATTGGTGTATGGGAAAGCTTGTCATATTCCTGTGGATCTTGAACATAGAGCATTTTAGGCTCTAAAGATGCTAAACTTTGACAATCAAGCTGCTGGAGAAAGGAGGTTGTTGCATCTAAATGAATTGGATGAATTCATAACTCAAGCCTATGAAAATGCAAAGATTTATAAAGAAAAGACAAAGAAATGGCATGATCAAAGGCTGGTAAAAAGGGAATTTACAGAAGTTCAAAGGGTTCTCTCATACAACTCAAGACTCAAATTCTTTCCAGGAAAGCTGAAATCAAGATGGTCAGGACCCTTCACAATCATCAAAGTTTTCCCTTATGGTCATGTGGAACTCATGGACGAGAAAACACAGAGGACTTTCACAGTCAATGGCCACATGCTTAAGCATTACTTGGGAGAATCACTGGAAGAGCAAAAATTAAACTACAACCTCAGCTGAAGAGGAAGAACCGTCAAGCTAGTGACGTTAAAGAAGCGCTAGTTGGGAGGCACCCCAACATTTATATCCTTTCAGTCTACTGCTTTCTAGATCTGTTTTATGTTAATTACTTTAGTTTATTGCTTTCTAGCTTCTAGTGTTAATTACTTAATTTGGTAGCTTTAGATTTCCTTTTAGCTTTAGAATAGTCTTAGTTTTTCTGGAAGCTCAACTGTGAATATTTCATTATGTGGTGTTCTTGATTAGTTTGAGAAACTTGTTGAAGAACTAAGTTTGGTGTGGCCACTAGCCCACTTAATTTTTGAACTTACATAACAACATTTTAAATGATCTTATGAGTAAGCCAAAAATTAAGTTTCATAAGAATTTTTTTGAATTGTGCATCTAAAGAAAGTAAGCCCAATGAATTGGTATCTCAATGCACCCAGTAATATGGTGAGATAAATGAAAAGGGTACTTAATTGCATACACATAGAGTGGAAGTGGAAGGGTATGAAGAATTAAATACCTTATACTCATGATGTATATAATGAAGTCTAATCATGAGTACCAGTTAATAGATGCAAAAAACTTAAGTTTGGTGTCCAAAAGACACACAAAATAAATATCAATTAATTGGAAAGAAATGAAATAACTCTTTGATCACTAATGTGAACGTTTGTAACTGCAATTTTAGGAAGAAAGTGAGGCCCACAATGCATTGATCTCTCATCAAGTCAGGGGAGTCAAAGTGTGAAGTACACTTTGGAACTCACAATTTGAAGAAAAAGCTGAACTACTTTTAAGTATGGCGCTTCTCCCCCTATAAATTGCACTCTCCCACCCCCCTTCATCACACTACACACAAACCCTTCTCTCTTCCGAATCACAACTCTCTCTTCTTTACTTTCTTACTTTCCTTTATTGACTGGGACAATCAAGTTCCAAGTTTGGTGTTGGTGAGTGGTGCACAAATTGTGAATCACACTTTTCACAACTCGTACCACTTACCAGCAAGTGCACTGGGTCGTCCAAGTAATACCTTACGTGAGTAAGGGTCGAATCCCACGGAGATTGTTGGTTTGAAGCAATCTATGGTTATCTTGTAAATCTTAGTCAGGAAGTCAGTTATGTTTATCAGTTGAATTGCGAATAACCAAGAGAGCATAAATTAAAGGTTACTTGTTATGCAGTAATGGAGAATATGTTGGAGTTTTGGAGATGCTTTGTCTTCTGAATCTCTGCTTTCCTCTGTCTTCTGATTCACGCATGCACGTCCTCCCATGGCAAGCTGTATGTAGGGGGTCACCGTCGTCAATGGCTACATCCCATCCTCTCAGTGAAGAATATGCTCACATGCTCTGTCACAGCACGGCTAATCATCTGTCGGTTTTCGATCATACTGGAATAGGATTCTTTATCCTTTTGCGTCTATCACTAACGCCCAGCACTCGCGAGTTTGAAGCTCGTCACAGTCATTCGATCATTGAATCCTACTCGGAATACCACAGACAAGGTTTAGACTTTCCGGATTCTCATGAATGCCGCCATCAGTTCTAGCTTATACCACGAAGATTCTAATTAAGAGATCTAAGAGATACTCATTCAATCTGATATAGAACGGAGGTGGTTGTCAGGCACACGTTCATGGGTTGAGGAAGGTGATGAGTGTCACGAATCATCACCTTCATCACAGTTAAGCGCGAATGAACATCTTAGGTAGGAACAAGCGTGTTTGAATGGAAAACAGAAATACTTGCATTAATTCATCGAGACACAGCAGAGCTCCTCACCCCCAACAATGGAGTTTAGAGACTCATGCCATCAAAGAATACAAAGTTTTGATCTAAAATGTCATGAGATACAAAATAGGTCTCTAAAAGTTGTTTAAATACTAAACTAGTAGCCTAGGTTTACAGAAAATGAGTAAACTATGATAGATGGTGCAGAGATCCAGGTCTCTAAAAGTTGTTTAAATACTAAACTAGTAGCCTAGGTTTACAGAAAATGAGTAAACTATGATAGATGGTGTAGAGATCCACTTCTGGGGCCCACTTGGTGTGTTTTGGGGCTGAGACTTAAGCAATTCACGTGCATAAGGCCATTTTGGGCGTTCAACACCAGGTTTGGATCCATTTCTGGCGTTGAACTCTAACTTTTAATCCTTTTCTGGCGCTGGACGCCAGAATTGGGCAGAGAACTGGCGTTGAACGCCAGTTTACGTCGTCTATCCTTGAGCAAAGTATGGACTATTATATATTGCTGGAAATCCCTGGATGTCTACTTTCCAATGCAATTAGAAGCACGCCATTTCGAGTTCTGTAGCTCCAGAAAATCCACTTTGAGTGCAGAGAGGTCAGAATCCAATAGCATCAGCAGTCCTTTTTCAGCCTGAATCAGATTTTTGCTCAGCTCCCTCAATTTCAGCCAGAAAAATACCTAAAATTACAGAAAAATACACAACTCATAGTAAAATCCAGAAATATGAATTTTTCCTAAAAACTAATGAAAATAAACTAAAAACTAACTAAAACATACTAAAAACTATATGAAATTAACCTCAAAAAGCGTATAAAATATCCGCTCATCAATGAGAAAAATCTTTTTGCTCTTTTCTTCTCCTTCTTTCTTCTACCATCACAAACCCACACTTCACTAATGACACCACCCAAGGATTCAAGAGTCTCAAGCTCAAAGAAGAGAAATACAAAGGAAACCTCTGGCTCATCAAGCTACAACGAGCATAAGTTCTTTTTCATTCTTCCACCAAAATCAATTCTTTGGGTGGGTGAGTGAGAGGCAAATTATTCCAGAGGTAGGCTTTCAGCTGGGAAGGGATGAGCACAGGGAGATCAACATTGAGATCAATAGTAGGGGATGGGCAGCACTATGCAATCCACCAAAGAAGGTGATAGTAAGCCTAGTAAGAGAGTTTTATGCTAATATTGTTCCACTATCAGGCCAACAACTCACTTACCTAAGCTTTGTGAGGGGAAAAACTATTGACTACAGCCCTGCAAATTTAGAAAAAATTCTGGAAGTGTGGCACACAAGATCCACTCGGAGCTATGAAGAAAGAGTGAAGCAAATTGATCCTAGCTTTGAAGATATTGTGAATGAAATTTGTGTCCTCAACACTGAATGGATCAAGGATAAAGATGGGAGACCTAGTCAATTGAGGAGGAGAGACTTGTGTCCCCAAGCAAGAGGATGGCTAGACTTTGTGAAGAGGTCACTCAATCCTACTTCCAACACCTCAGAGGTAACCATAGAAAGAGCAGTGCTAATCTACAACATCATGAAGGGGGAAAATGTTAATGTAGGAGAGATGATCGTAAGAAACATTCATAGGGTGCTAACAAGCACCAAGGACAGTACAAGGCTGGCTTTCCTGAGCATCATTCAGCGCCTGTGCAATGAGGCAGGGGTGGAGACCCGTGCAGATGAAACATTGCTAGAGCAAGAGAAGCCAATCACGGCCAAAAAGATGGAAAAAGTAGTGGCTCCTAATCCACTGTAGAGGGAAAGAGAGCATAGAGCTCATGTGTAAATACCACAAGAGCCACCACACCAAGAAGAGCCACAAGTCCAAGCACCAATTCCAGAAGGTTTTGATTGGGAGCAAATGCAGGAAAATATCAACCAAATGCAAGGAGATATCAACCAACTTATGAAACAACAAAGGCACTGGGAGGAGATGCAAGAAAGCATCAAGCAGATGCAAGGAAATATGGATCAAATCAGGAAGCAGCAAGGGCAATTCAATTGGGGAGAGATGCAAGGCAGCCTCAACAAAATTCTGGAGCAACAAATGGTTCAACAGAGGAACCTTGCTGAATTTAGGTCACTATATGAAGCTAGAACCACTTCAAGAAGGCAGTATGATATAAATACACAATCAAAGTTGAATCACTTGTGCAATGCAGTAGCCACCCTGAACCCAAACTATCCAACATTTGTACAAGAGATGGAAGAATTAAGTGCCAGACAAGAGAAAATTCTAGCTAAGCACAAGGAGGATTAGAGGACTTTTATGAGAGGGCTAGGCTTTTGGAATCCAAAGGATACTCAAGCACAAAAAGGAGACTCAACAAAGAAGAATGGTGGTGATGCCTCCAAGAAAAAGGATAAAGGAAAGGGACCAATGCAATGATCAAGGGCAGAAGCATCATGATAAGCAAAGGAGGTTGAGTCCCATTTGGAAAGCTCTTGTCTGATTATACTGCCTAGTAGTTCTTTTAATATGCTTGTTGTTTGTTTTTTTTTTTTTTTTTGAATTAAAAGTCTTATTATGAGTCATTAAGTTGTTAGTTTTTAAGACTTGAGAAAGATAATGTTGAATGCTGTCTTTATAATATCAATGAATTTAGTTTATTTTCAAAAAGAGTCAATGATGAGTTGTTCATAAAACAAAAGTAAGGAACTATGACCCAAGTGAGTTTAATTAAAAATAAGAGATGAGGAGTAAATATAGAACCATAAAATGAAGTTTGGGAAGTAAGTGATCCATAATGAAACAACTAGACATAGAGGACATAACAAGTAGATGCTAAGGATGACTCTTGAATATAAATAGAACCAAGAAGTAGTAAGTATGACCCAAGGCTCTGAGCATCAACTACTAGGAAGAAAAGAAAGAAACAAATGGATCAAAGAGTCAAGATCCTAGTAGATGCTTGTGGTGAAGATGTATCAAGAAGAGAGACCTGAGCAAGTAAATTCTTAGAGGTGCCTCAACACCTAGTACCCTAAAACTAACTGGTTTGGGAGTGCTAATTGAAAACTTACTTTAAAGGGTTGTCTTGAGACAAAACATTTAGAGTTGTGGTCAATCAAAGAAATAGAGGAATAATGAAATAGAAAAAAGAAAGAACACTATTACTACTTCAAGGTGACAATCAATAGAAAGGGAGATCCTCAAAGATCTAAGGGTTTCATTGTGATATGAAAGCAAATAACAAAGTTCATGCATGATTTGATACTTAGTCTTTATCTCTAATTATTGATCGCATTCTCTTAAGGGTCAAGTTTCAAATATTTGGGACAATTCACATTGATTTGCTTGAGGACAAGCAAAAATTAAGTTTGGTGTTGTGATGACTTGCATCATCTACCTCTTTCTCTCATAAAAAAGGGCCATAGAAGTGATGAATTCTCATTCATTTAATGCATTGATGAGAGCTATATCATGAATTTATAGGAAATTGCTTTGAAATGAGTTCTTGCTTGCATTTCAGGTGAAAAGACCAACAAAAGAGGAAGAAAACAAGCAATGGTGACTGGGCGCTTGTGTAGGCGTGCTACTTCAAGCAAGCGCCAGGATCTTAAAGTGGGCGTGGCACGCCACTGCTGGGCGTGGCACACCAGCTATGTTCTCCAGAGAAAGATGTCCAAGTTCCACTATGGGTGTGGCATGCCACTGCTGTGCGTGGCACGCCAGTTATGTTTTCTAGGGGAGAGCCCTTGAAGTTTACTATGGGCGTGGCACGCCAGTTATCTTATCCAGAGAAGAGTTCTTGGAGCTTTATAATGGGCGTGGCATGCCAGGCATACTATCCAGAAAGGAGTTCTTGGAGATTACAATGGGCGTGGCACGCCAAGTCTAGTTCCCAAAGAAGGATGATCAAAGCTCCACCAAGAGCGTGGCACGCTACTGCTGGGTGTGGCACGCCAGTATCAACTTCCAGAAAGGAATATTCAGCTCATCTAAAGGGGCGTGGCACACCAGGTATAGGCGTGGCACGCCAGGTTCTCTTCCACAAGGGGCGTGGCACGCCAAGGTCTAGGCGTGGCACGCCAAGCCTCAAACCCAGAGAAGAAAGGATGGTGCAACTTTATGGGCGTGCTCGAAGGCGTGGCACGCCAGGGCTTCCTCCACAATGGGCATGGCACGCCAGGTTTAAGGCATGGCACGCCAGTTCTATCTTCCAGTACGACAGGTTTTGGGCGTGGCACGCCAGTTCAATTAGTCAGAGAAGAAGCTTTGTCACATCATCGAAGGCGTGGCATGCCAGTTCTGGGCGTGGCACGCCAGTTCACTAGACCAGAAAGGAAGATTTGTTGCACCAACAAGGGCATGGCACGCCAGTTCATTGGTCCAGAGAAGAAGAAAGGATAGCTCACCATGGGCGTGGCACCTTCTTCTATCTCTTATACTTTCTCTAAGCTATGAGTAGCTAAACTCCCTCTCATTGGGGGAGGGAGCTCTGTTGTAGTTGATGGATTAATACTAGTGAATTTCTTCTTCTCTTCATCTCTCTTTGATTTGTTAGAAGGAATTTCGTCCTTCATGCTTAGCATTCAATTATCTTGGAAAAGAGATTGAATGTAATTGGGTTTTATGTGAACCTTGGAAGAGGAAACATAAAATCAGGCTTGAGATCCCTTCTCACAATGAGTAGATATGGGTTTTGGGATTAGATGAATGTAACGCTAGATCTACCCATTACTTGGATCTATGAGGATGTGTGGTATAATCAGGGACCAAGTTTATCTCTCTTCATGAGCAATTAGAACAAGGAATTGGTTGTTGATCGAGATTTGAGAAATTGAATTACCAAGGAATTGGGATTCAATCAATCATGATTGCCAAGAGGTCAATGAGTTGCATGATTGAAGAAGAGATGATTTGAAATTAATCCGGAGAATGCAACATCTCCTAACCCCAATGAATCTTCCCCATTTTTATCTTCCCTATTCTTTATAGCTTTGTTACTTTTTGTTCATCAACACATTCCCCTTTACAATTCAGTCATTTACATTTTAGCAATTTATTTTTATTCTCTTTGCAATTCAACACTCTACTGCTTTCTTTATTTTCAAGTCATTTACAATTCTGTCATTTAGATTTCTGCACTCAACACTTATTCTTGATTAGCTTAACCAAATTACGCTACTAACTAAAGTTGTTTAATCAATCAATCCTCGTGGGATCAACCTCACTCTCTGTGAGTTTTTACTTGACGATAACTCGGTATACTTGCCGAAGGAGTTATTGTAAACATACAGTAATTTCCAGTCATCAAGAGAGAATTAAGGAACTCATACCTGGTTACTAGAGCGCGATTAAGATTTAAATCAAAATCAACACAAGCTTGTCCGAGAAAAAGATTCAGAGCGCGATTAAGATTGAGATGAAAACTGGGAAGAGATTTGAGCGATGAAGAAATGAAATGATGGAGATGTGAGAGAATAAGGCTCTGAGAGAATAGTTTGTGTGAGGAAGAGTGGCGAGGCACGGAGAGAGTGATGATTTTGCGTTTCACGGTTAGTTTTTTATATTTTTAAAATTTTAGCTTTTTTTTAGTGGCAATAGTTTAAATGGACATTATAATCTATAGTAATAATGGTAAATATATAATTACCACTAAAAAATGGTTTTGAAAAGAGAATTTGCGGCAATAATACTATTACCGCTAAAAATTTATCGCTAAAAATATTTTTTCTTGTAGTGTAAAAAGATCTTGGCAGGGGTTGAAAGTCAAGGATCACTATCCTTGTCATTGACCACAAATATGACAATTATGAAGAGTTAATCCCACTTAATCAACTCCTAAGCATTGAAAAAAGTCAAATAGGCATAATTGATTTTAATCCACAAATTCTAACTAACTCACTAGTTAGGCTTAGTGAAAGGATAGCATTATTAGTGGAAACAAAATCAACTAACACCCTAAATCACCAATCAATATCGGACATCAATGACTCAAGGTCACCTAAGTCCTCAATCTCAAGTCAAGAATGCAAGATTCTACTCTAAAACTAAGAAAGGCATTTCATCAAACACTTGGAAGGCATAAACATAAACATCATAAATTGCAAGAATAATAAAATCTATAAGTACCAAATGCAAGAAAATAATAATAACAACTCAAGTAAGCATCAATTAAGCATAGAAACATCAAAATGCATTAAAGAAAATTAAAAATTTAACAAGAGAGTTCGTAAACTAAAAATAACAAAATAAAGACACTATATATATATTACAAATAAGTACAAAATAAATTGATAAAATCTATTCTTTTCAACATAAAACTCATGGTAAAATATAAACTTATCAGATACCATATTACAAATAGCGCAATTAAGTATCATTTAAAATTTGTCCATCATTCAACTTTTAAAAGAGAGAAAAAAAAACTAAAAAATAAATAACTTCTTATAAAAATAAATATTTAAATTAATTAAATAATATTATTTAAATTAAAAGACCTACTAAAGACTAAAAATTTAAAGAACAAGTACTGTTTTTCTGTTACAAAAGGTAACAGTTCCAAGATGAATATCACAAAACAAACAGAATACTCAACTCATTTTACTATTAGAGTGTAGCATAATATCTATGATATTAACCACTATTATACAATGCTTTATATATAGCTGAACTAGGAAGGGTAAGATAGATAAAGACAGAGCGGGTCGGGCCTTAAATTTACAGAGGGAAACTTTATAGGCCCATTTAATGTTATGTCTCAAATATTCCAACTAATAATAAAAATGTCAATTAGCCTTAACTCATATGACATATCTTTCCCTTCTCATATTAAAAGTTTAGGATTTAAATTCTAGAGATTGTAATTGAAAAAAAAATAATAAAAATGTGAGAAGTGTGTGGGTGTATTGTGTATTTAAGATTGAGGGTTGTCTAATCTATTAGGATACCTAGAATTAGAGGTTGTCCAATACACTGACAAAAAAAAAACAAATAATAAAAGTGAATCCAACTGAGTTGAACTAAGTCAAATTTAAATTCAAATTTAACTTACAAAAATTAATTTCAAGGGTAAAAAACCCTAATAAGCCAAGCCAAAAATAGTGTAACGTAAATACGCCAAACTGAAAATCGTTTCAGCAATAAGCCAAAAGCTATTTTTATATAATTCGAACCAGCTTGGTTCGAACTCCATTTCTACATAATTCGAACCAGCTTGGTTCGAATTATATACAAACACATGCACATACATAATTCGAACCAGCTTGGTTCGAATTACACACAAACACACGCACACACATAATTCGAACCAGCTTGGTTCGAATTACACACAAACACACGCACACACTAATTCGAACCAGCTTGGTTCGAATTACACACAGTAATTCATGGTATAATTCGAATTATGTTGTTAAAAAATTAATAATTTATTAAAAAAAATTTATTAAAAAATTTATTAAAAAAATTAATAATTTAAAAATTAAAAAAAATATATTTTTATTTCATACGTTAAAAAAAAGCTAACAAAATATTTAATTACGAGACTTCTTTAAAATATTAATGAGCTATCAATTCGAATTTCATACAATACTTTTCTGTCCATTTTTAATAGTTCATGAATATTTTTTAATAAATTTTTTTAAATTATACTACAAAAAATATTTTATCCTATGCAAAACAATTTTAAAAAAATGGCTTAAAAAATGTTATGAGTACTATAAAAATTTGTAATGTTATAATAACTTAGGTAAATACATGCATGTACTCAAATTTTAAATAAAATATTCTACATAGTCAATAATAATTTAGAAATGAAAGAAAATATTTTATTCCATACAAAATAATTAAAAAATATATTTTATTCTATACAAAATAATTTTAAAAAATGGCTTAAAATATGTTATGAGTACTATAAAAGTTTGTAATATTCTAGTGATTTAGGTAAATACATGATAAAAATATTTTTTCTTTAATTTCTAAATTATTAGTGACTATGTGGAGTATTTCTTTAATGTCTTAAGTCATTAGGACATTACAAATTTTTATAGTATAGTACTTCTAACATTTTTTAAGGCATTTTTTAAATTATTTTGCATAGAATAAAATATTTTTTTATGGTATAATTTAAATAAATTTATTAAAAAATATTCATGAGCTATCAAGAATGGGTAGAAGAGTATTGTATAGAATTCGAATTGCTCAACATATAATTTGAATAAGAGTAATTCGAACTTCGCTATGCGTAATTCGAATCATGTAATATCTCACCATATAATACAAAATAATTTTATTAAAAAATTATCATGAATATTTTTTAATAAAATTATTTAAATTATACCATAAAAAAATATTTTATTCTATGCAAAATAATTTAAAAAATGCCTTAAAAGATGTTAGAAGTACTATACTATAAAAATTTGTAATGTCCTAATGACTTAAGACATTAAAAAAATACTCCACATAGTCACTAATAATTTAGAAATTAAAGAAAAAATATTTTTATCATGTATTTACCTAAATCACTAGAATATTACAAACTTTTATAGTACTCATAACATCTTTTAAGCCATTTTTTAAAATTATTTTGTATAGAATAAAATATATTTTTTAATTATTTTGTATGGAATAAAATATTTTCTTTCATTTCTAAATTATTATTGACTATGTAGAATATTTTATTTAAAATTTGAGTACATGCATGTATTTACCTAAGTTATTATACCATTACAAATTTTTATAGTACTCATAACATTTTTTAAGCCATTTTTTTTAAATTATTTTGCATAGGATAAAATATTTTTTGTAGTATAATTTAAAAAAATTTATTAAAAAAATTTATTAAAAAATATTCATGAACTATTAAAAATGGACAGAAAAGTATTGTATGAAATTCGAATTGATAGCTCATTAATATTTTAAAGAAGTCTCGTAATTAAATATTTTGTTAGCTTTTTTTTAACGTATGAAATAAAAATATATTTTTTTTAATTTTTAAATTATTAATTTTTTTAATAAATTTTTTAATAAATTTTTTTTAATAAATTATTAATTTTTTAACAACATAATTCGAATTATACCATGAATTACTGTGTGTAATTCGAACCAAGCTGGTTCGAATTAGTGTGTGCGTGTGTTTGTGTGTAATTCGAACCAAGTTGGTTCGAATTATGTGTGTGCGTGTGTTTGTGTGTAATTCGAACCAAGCTGGTTCGAATTATGTAGAAATGGAGTTCGAACCAAGCTGGTTCGAATTACATAAAAATAGCTTTTGGCTTATTGCTGAAACGATTTTCAGTTTGGCGTATTTACGTTACACTATTTTTGGCTTGGCTTATTAGGGTTTTTTACCCAATAATTTCAATTTATAGCTCAATTAATTAATAATTAAATCTAATTATAAAGTTCAAGTAATAAATTTATCAGTTAGCCCAAACTCACAAATGAGTTCTAGTAGCATAAATATAATTTATAATTATAATTTTTATATATACATATATTATCAAAAGTGCAAAATAAACATATTATTATAAATTAAGCATATAAAATAAATAATATATATATATAATTGAGTCAATTCCTAAACCAATAAATTTATCTTATTCATTCAAGTTCAATTTTAAATCATTTAATATATGAACCGAAATTCATACTTAAACTTGATTCACAAACCTATAAATTTATCTTATCAAGTTTTTAAAAGTTAAACTCCGCCTAACTCACAAGTTGGTTCAACTCATTTCAGCCTTATCTCTAACAACCACTATATTTCTTTTTAAATTATATTAATCTTTCAATTAAGAAAATTTTCCTTTCCTTCTCTTTTCTTCTTATTAGCAAATTTTAGGAATGATTCACATCATTGAACAAATATAGAAAATTAACTTTTAATTAGTTAATATTAATTAATATGTTTAGTTTATTATAAAAGAATTATTTTTTAACTTTTATTATTTTAGGAAATTTAGGATCCGTTTAAATTGGTTTTTAAAAAAAAATATTTATTTTTTTACTTTTTTAAAAAAAAATTTTAATTGACAAAAACTATTTCACATTTGAATAGATTTTTTTAAAAAAATTTTAAGTATTAAAAACATCTTTTATTTTTATTTTTTTTAAATAAGATATTGTTAGTTCTTAAAAAAAGCAAATACATATAGGTTTAAAATAGAATAAAAGTAATTTATTTTTGAAAAAAAAAATTTTACTCAAAAAAAAAAAATCCAAACCAGCACTTAGAATTTAGAATTTAGAGGTAGAATTTAAAAGTTAGAGTAAAATTAAAATAACTTCAAAAGATTGATTGATATATTGGTTAAAAACAGTTGGCTCTTTAATTAAATTCAATTCAAAATTATCGCTGTAAAAGTTGAGAAAAACAAATCTTGGCATAGTCGCATAGAATAGCCTTGGACGATCAAGATATAGGCAAATCTAAGTGGAGATTGAAGATAAACAAATTTAAAAATGGTTGGTTTGGTTATATATCACATGCATGTGTAGAAAATAGAAGTCATAAAAATATTGTCAATATTTTTATGATAATTTTTAATATTTTTATAAATCGACATTATTATTTATAATTAAGAATAATACTTTTTTATATTTGTTAGCTACAGAAAGATTATTCTAAAATAATTATTTTTAATTATCACAAAAATAATCAGACTATATAAATAAAAAAAATCAACTAACAACTCAATCACAATATGAAAATACGTATTTGATGTTTACGAAAACGTTTAATTATGTTTTTAAAGTTTTGTTATTTTACCATGATATGTTTGATTATTTTGTTATGAAATATTTTATTATTCTGTTGGAAAAATTGTATGAAATAATATACATGAATATATATAAAATATACACTAATTGATTTGATAATAATTGATTTTTTTATAAAATACTTATTTTTCTTAAAAAAAAAAAGTCAACCATGCTTTTCACTTTTCTTATATAGTGTTGTTGTTACTTGAGCGAGTTGGAATACTGAAACCCAGAAAGGGTACCAAAGAATACATATCAGAGAATACAATGTCATCCCTAATTTGGCAAAATTGCAACAATATATAAGCTTGTGATGGAAGAAAGTGGGGCACCTCATTTTCTTATAATGCTATTATTTAAGCATATGCATTAGCGTACCATCATAGTTTACCATGATCATTGTACTAATCTACCTCTTTTGATCAACAGTTTTATAAAATTAATTTGCCATGTATATATTATAGGAAACATTTTAGGTGCACCGGGAGTACCGGTGCTCCAATTGTTTTAACCGTTGATCTGAATTATAAAAAATATATATAATATATATTAATTGAAATCAACGGTTAAAACAACTGGTGCACCGGTACTCCCCGGTGCACTTGAAATATTTCCTATATTATATGGTGGTCTAGGATTTTGGCAGATACCTAACTTATAGCTCCCTTTGGCAAATGAAAATACAAGAGGCGTCCACCATAGAAAAAGTGAAGATTTAATAATGATTTATATTGTGAAAAATGTGACAATGTATAAGAGAAAGAGAGAGTTTGGTGTAGGTATATGGCCATCACAACTTACTAGACAATGGTCTTTGCATTGTGGGTGTTAGTAACACCTTTTGAGATTAGTTAAAGTTTGTTCTTCTGTAGTGAGAAAAAGGAACATCAAGCGCAGCCTTTATTGACAACAAAAGTTGCTTTGTTTCCATCGTCGCCATTTTCAATCCTTTACCGTTTCTTCATATTCACATGTAGTTTGTGGATCTAGGTTTCCTTTGATAACAATAAGCTAATTAAACAACTATGTAGTCGCAAATTATTTTTATAGTAGCAGATTTTGCGTTTAATGAGAAGATGATGCATTTACATGTTTTGTGAGTACTTATATTCATAAAATGAAAAATTGAATAAAAAAGATACATTAAAATTAAAATAAAAATAAAAAGGATAAATTAAAATTATATACAAAGAGAATTATTTTACTTTTTATCTAATTTTTTAATGCAATAAGAAAAGGACTTCTCAACCTAATTTGTTCACACCATAATTTGAAAATTGAATCAAAGGAACTCCTCAACTTGCTATTCAATTCTATGTGCAACAAGAAAAAGACTCACTCAACCTCATTTGTCCACACCATAGTTTCATCTCAAAACCAAAAAGGTGCTTTGACGCCTCTAATCACTCAATACTACGACTACAATAGCTAATGAGGTATTTACAACCTCTTATTA
This sequence comes from Arachis hypogaea, assembly GCF_003086295.3. Taxonomy (NCBI): domain Eukaryota; kingdom Viridiplantae; phylum Streptophyta; class Magnoliopsida; order Fabales; family Fabaceae; genus Arachis; species Arachis hypogaea. Next base: position 117,617,985 of record NC_092051.1, on the reverse strand, counting down.
AGTTAAAATAAAGAAAATCCTAACCCGACAAACAAAGTCAAATTTAGTAACCAAATAAATAAAACTAAAATACATCAAATTAAATTGAACATTTTAAAAATATAAACTAATAATTTTTAAATAATATTTGAATTCTTCGTATCACGAATATTTGAAGCACGTATCATTCTCTTCCTAGTAAAAAAATATTCATCCTCGAATCTTGTAATTAGAAAAATAGTGTATAAAAATGACAAATAGAAGAAAGATAATTTCTTTTACTTTTACTTTTATTAGACTGATTAACCTCTTTGTCAATATTTTTTACATGTATTAACGGAATAAGCCTACATGTCATGTTAAACTGTTGATTTATCCGTTAAAAATCAACTAGAATTAACAAATTCTTTTTTTTTGGGAGTCTCATTGTCTTTTAAAGATAATTATCAAGACTGTTTAGTTTTTATTTTTATTTTTTTATTATCTTTTTTAAATATATTAGCTAAATTTAATTTATTGTATAAAATTAAGAAATATTAGTAATTTTTAAATTATTTTTATTTATAAAAATTAAATAGATAACATATTAGTAATTAACGTATCACATAAGTATATTTTGAAGAGAAATTATTGACAAATAGGTTAATCAGTTTCAGAAATTAAATATTAATAAGAATCAAAAACAATATTTTTTTTTTGTTTGAAGATGTCGTAGATTTTTAAAAACATTATCACACTCTTATTTCTATTAAGAGAAACCTTCAATTATTTCGTAAATGATAGTTAGATAAATTTTTTTTTTTGGTTATGAAATTGTGTTTCATGATTTCATCTATGTGCATTACCCGCCTAATAAGGGTATTTACCAGAAGACGAAATTCTCCAAAAACAATGTTAAAATTAGTTTTAAAGAAATGACATGTCCCTAATTTGTGGGACCCATCAATCGTTATTCAGCACGTGAAATATATTATTAATTGGTGTAAATCATTGTCATTCGTTTCACCAAGCCCACTCCTACATGGCTCTCTCTCGTCTCTTCCATGGCCATGACATTGATTTCTTTGTTTCTTGTCTCTCAATTTTCTTCAAAACAGGAAACTTTGTGATCTTATTAAGAATAATTAAAAATAAATTAAATAATTTATGTACAACTAACCTCATTTGGTAAGCTAGAAAAAGAACATTATGTTGTTATTGCGTTTTATATTCCATGGATGATCTATATGCCTATTTTTATGTATAATCATGCTTTTGTTTTCCCTTATGCTAGGGAAGCTCTTTTTTCCCTTTATAGTAATTTGATTTTAACAAATAAGACCATACCCATAATTTGTACTACCTATTTGTTACTTAAATTATTGCTGATATGTTATTGCATGTGCCCAAGTTGTGTGACTGCAAGATATAACTTTCATTTCTATATGATTCAATGTACTTTTAGTTAATTAACTAATTGTCCACTTTAAGAAAACCTAACTTCACTACTCTTTAGTAGTCTCTTGTAATACGTTTTATTTGATATTTGAATATTATTATTAGAAATTCGATTAATTTAATGTGATTAGATAAATTTTCATAAAGAGATATAAATCTTCTAATTTTTTTATTTTTAAAATTCAAACCTAAAATTTTTAATGATAGTATTAAAATATTTACCATATTGACTAATTTAACTTCATGTTAATTCTCTCTCAGCTTGCACGTATTTAACTTCAATCCCCCTAGCTTTTCATTTTATTTCTTTCATATTAAACTTTTGTTTCCTTTGGTTGTTCTTGTATGTGAATGTCAACATATATACAGTTATACACCAATTTTGAGGATGTTCATATAATAATCTTCAATTCTGAAAGATCATTGACTTGATTCAACTCACGATTAATAGTCTCCCCCTTGATTTCCGACGATCCAATTAATAACAAATAAAGCAAAATTCAAATATCATTGACTACCTTTCATTTTTCTTTCACTTAGCTTCAACTGGAAAAGTACCATAAAGAATCATAGATAGTCTAAGTTAAAAACCGCCGCTAAATGTCCGCTACTATTTGCCGGTCTTTTTGTAGTGTAAATCTAAAATCAATTTTAATTTAAGGCTGGTTCATTTCATTTATCTTTGTAATTTTTGTTTTCTTTGAACCTTTTTCCTTTTTCTTTGATGTCTTTTCTACTTATTATGCATGATCACTCGTTGTCAATTGTTGACTTAAATACTAAAGATTAATTAATCTAACAAAAAGTGAATGAACCAAGCAAAACAAAAGAAAAGAAAGAAGAAACAAAATAAAAAAAGGAGCGTATGTTTAGACTTAAGTGTTCATCATAACATTATTGCATTTAGACCCCAATTATTTTAAGTACCTATTAACTTTAATCAAAGTCCTTTTCCATTTTAACGCTAATTAGGTAAATTGATGGAACTCATAGTCTTAATTTAATTAAATTATTAAAAAACACTTGGGCCTCAATGTTGGGGGTAAAAATTTGGAACCCAGTTAAAGAGGGACACTTTAATTTGCTTTCTAATCGAAAATCATGCATCTTCTATATATATATAAATAATTAAACATGTAACCATAAAGTGTGTTTCATTTTACCCATGCTAATTATTTTGATAGTTTAATGGCATGCATGTTTATTATAATTATACAACTATATATAGTTGCATGCATGCATGCTTTCTCTCTAAATTCTGGAACGAACTTTATTCGTTATATTATTTCAATTACATCATATCGATATTAGCACTCAAAAGATTAGATTAAGTTGATTTTCTTCCAAGGAATCTGGTGGTGGCTATGCTCCACCAATGGTAACTTTATTCCAAGATTCATGTTACATATCATTTCATTAGCTTCTGATATATAGATGATGATGATGTATATATTTATCCCCTTATCTTAGGGAAATTAAATTAAAGTACTCATCATCAACATGCATGTCATGTCATGTGAAAAGATTTTTGTAATCTAGCTAGCGAAAAATCCTAATTACGTGCCTATGCATAAATAAAAAGCTAGAACATTTTATCATAATGCATGGTTGTTTTAGCTTAAGTCTAGATAGGTGGGCCATGATATGAGTATATCAGCATAACTAGTGAATGCATTTTTGACACGTTGCGAAGTTGAAAACTCTAAAGCTAACACAAATATCATAGAATAGCAAAAATAAATAATGTGCTCCCTTTTGATGATTTGCCACTATTTTTGTTCTTTATGATAAATCCAAGTCAAAAGGAACATTTTGATTTTGCTAAGTGATTTTATTGAGTGTTACTTGTCCAATGATGATTCTAAGTTTACACCTTTTATAATAAACTCTATTTTAACATCAATAATTTCTTAACAAATAGATACACATACTTTTTGTTTTGTTCATTAAAAATTTATTTAAATACATAATTAATTAAAAAAAACTATATTTTTATATAAATATTAAAAATATTTGGTGTATGAACAAATGGTATATATGAAGGTTAATTATGATGGAGAATCTCTTAAGATTTCTTCAACAAAGCTTGAATTGGGTGTTACGGTAAATGTAACAAACATTTTGATATTGCACTATTGATGTGTGGATGGTTATATATTTCAAATGATTATTGTATGTGTTAACTAGATTATTTCTTTATCAATAATAGGTTTACTATTGTAATTATTTTTTAGTGAAAGTACATAAAAAGTACATAGTATATAACGTGTAATAACTAAACAAATATTTTCTAAGGAGATTTTTCATTCTCTCCAACAATGAGAAGAACTTATTTCTCTCACGTTCTTAATCCTTCTGATTCATCAAACCATTAACATCACAGCTTAGGGCATGAGATTTTCTTCATGGTGCGGTGAGCGTGGAGAGCAACGAAGCTGTGAATCAAATTATTAAAAAAAAAAGTTGTGAATTGAGATCAATCTAATTTTGCCATTTTCTTTCTATCCCTAATTTTTCTTTCGACATTTTCTTTCCCCCATTCTTACCTCTTCCTTCAAACTCATCCAATAGAGTTTGATGAGAGGCTATTTCGCAAGATTCTTTCTTGGTGAACATAGCTGTTTCGATCAACGAGTTGGAAGGAAGAAGATCTGAATCCCTATTACTCTGTGATTCATTGATTTCTCAAAATGGCAAACATGGCAAACAGATCCTCCCATTGCAGAGGTCGTGGAGCTACATTGGCTTGCTCTCATTGCAACAAGCAAGGCCACACAGAAGATGTATGCTATAAGAAGCATGGTACTCCTCCCATTTCTATCAATGGCAGCAACATAACACCACCATCAATCACGTGATCACTGAGGGGCATGATGATATACTCAGTGATAAACAATCCCAACTCAATTGTCTCCAAGAGAACACTGGAATATCAAGATCTGGATTCACTCCAGAGCAAAGATTTGCCTTGTTAGAGTTGATCAAAGACAAAAGTGTGCAGCAACAACCTCATAATGCAAATCAAATTTTGACTAATTCCATTCAAACTTCCACTCCAAGTAAAACCATTGCATTACATTTTAATGCGAGAATTATGAGCATTATCACTCCAAAATCTGCACTATGGGTCATTGATTCCGGTGCAACAGATCATGTGACTTTTGACTTAAAAGATTTTGCAAGTTTTCAAAATATTGATCCAATCAATGTGATATTGCCAAATGGGACCAAAACTGTTAGCACCATCATTGGCACAATCACATTCTCTAAAAATTTTTTTCTCAAAAATGTTTTACACATTCCTTCTTTTGATTTTAAACTGATATCTGTGTCAAAGTTAACCTCAAACTTACATTGTCAACTGTTAATCAATGATAAGTGTTGTGAGATACAAGATAGATCCACATCAAAAATGATTGGCATTGCTGAGTGTATAGAAGGGTTATATACAATGAGTAGAGAACCAGAATTCTCTCACGTTTCCCCTCTTCCAACAAAGTAAGCTTCATTGGCGGCAACTACGACTACTACTCATCCCACCACACCTTCACACAGTGGGCACAACAACATTTGGCATCTTAGATTAGGACACATACCCATGCATAAATTAATTTTTCTGAAGAAGTATTATCCTTTTATAGATTGTATTGCTTCAAAATTTCCTTGTGATTCATGTCATTTTGCGAAACAAAAGAAATTATCTTTTAATCTTAGTACAACTAAAATAAAAGATTGTTTTGACTTAGTTCATATGGATATCTGGGGTCCTATTTCTGTCCCTTCCAATGAAGGGCATCGATATTTTTTAACTGTGGTGATGGCAAGAGCAAATTCACTTGGATTTTTTTTATGAAAACCAAATCTGAAGCATCACAATTGGTTATTAATTTTGTGAATTTTGTCAGAGTATAATTTGAAAAACAAGTTAAGTGTATAAGGACCGACAATAGGCCAGAGTTCACTCTAAAATCCTTTTTTGCATTAACTGGAATTTTACACTAAACTTCTTGTGTAGAAACACCAGAGCAAAACGGGATTGTAGAGAGAAAACACCAGCATATTTTAGGTGTTGTCAGGGACGGATCCAGAAATGATATTATGGGGGGGCCAATAACACATATAACATTAAAAATTATGTAAAAAAATTATATAATATAAGATGTATTATAAAAATATACGGATAGAGAATATATTTTAAAGTAAAAAACAATATGTGTATACTTTTTACTAACGAAGTGGTCGATTCTTCGTATCATAAAATTCACCGATAATAGAATTTGTGTCAAAATTTTCAACAATTTTCTTTTCAATATAATTAAAAGACAATTAGTAAGAAATTCATCTTTTATTTTGTTTCTAAGTTATTTTTCACAATATTCATAGTTGAAAAAGATCTCTTAATTGTAGCAATTGAAACAGAGAGAATTAATATCAAACGAATAAAAAAACGGCCACAAGAAGAAAAAAAATTCACTTTATGAGATTTAAAAATTTTTATTTAATTAAAAAATATTAGTAATAATATCTTTTTCAAATTTTTTTAATATTGTTACTTATTTTTTAGATATTAAAACTTATTAATATTTAAATTAGACTGAACTTTTATTTATATTAGACTAAATACTAAATATTTTTTTAAAAAAAAATTAAATTATACATAATAACTTATTACTATTAAAAAAAGTTGGGGGCCGAGGCCGCCACTCGCCCCCCTTATGTCCGTCCCTGGGTGTTGCTAGAGCACTGCTATTTCAATCAGGAATTCCACATTGTTTTTGGCAATACGCAGTTGCTCACGCTATTCACCTAATTAATAGGCTGCCCAGCACTAACCTGGATAATGCTAGTCCTTATAAGCTTTTGTATGGTAACTTACCTGACCTTTCATATTTAAGAGTATTTGGTTCTCTTGCATATGCCTTCACATTAACAATCAAGAACAAAATTAGACCCAAGAGCCAGAAAAACAGCTTTTCTTGGTTTTAAATTAGGAACAAAGGGTTTTCGACTTATTGATTTAAAATCAAAAGAAATTTTCATATCCAAAAATGTAATTTTTTATGAAACTCATTTTCCATTTTTACATTCCACTAGCACTGATATTTCTGTGGTACCCATTCGTACTCCACAATGCATTGATCTTTTTCAATATGATACACCATCCACACATCATTTGCAATCACCCACACATACCACACTCATAGATTCAAATGAACATTTCTCAAGCTCAATGCACTCACCAATTTCCTCACACACCATTGCACCCATTACCACACCACACACTAACAATGCACCTGCATCACAACACTCTGACATCACACATAACTGCATTACTAGAAAGTCTGAAAGAGTCAAGAAACTGCCTGCTTATTTGAAGGACTATCATTGTATGACAACCCACACAGCTCACTCTAGCAACGTTGCCAACTCTAACTCTTTATATCCTATCTCACAACACTTGTCATATGATAAAATAACCCCAAAATATAAGTCACTTTCTCTAGCCATCACCTCAAATCAAGAACCTAGCACTTATGAGGAAGCGGCTGCATATGAATGTTGGAGAAAGGCAATACAAGATGAATTGACAGCTCTAGATCAGAACAAAACTTGGTGTCTCACTGAACTCCCAAAAGACAAGAAGGCTGTGGGTTGCAAATGGATTTTTCGGGTAAAATTCAATCCTGATGGCACCATAGAGAGGCACAAAGCGAGGCTAGTTGCAAAAGGATTCACTCAAGTGCAAGGAGTAGATTATGGTGATACTTTTAGTCCAGTTGTCAAAATGACTACCCTACGAGTAATGTTAGCATTAGCAGCGACAAAGAAATGGCATTTGAAACAGCTGGACGTCAACACTGCCTTCCTTCATGGAGATTTGGACAAGAAAGTTTATATGAAGATACCACCCGGTTTGGCTGTGTCACAACCAGGTTTGGTTTGTAAATTGTAAAAATCTCTATATGGGCTTAAGCAAGCAAGCAGGCAATGGAACATTAAACTCACTCAGACTCTTGTGGATGCTGGTTATAAGCAATTTTTTGATGATCATTCACTCTTCATCAAGAAACAATCTGAAAGCTTCACTGTCATTCTAGTATATGTTGATGACTTGGTTTTAACCGGGAATGACATTGGTGAAATCAAATCCATCAAGCAAGATTTGGATGACAAATTCAAAATAAAGGATCTTGGTGATCTCAAATACTTCTTGGGAATGGAAGTAGCACGCTCTAACTCTGAAATTCACATTTATCATCGGAAGTACACCATGGACCTTCTCAAAGATTTTGGTTATCTAGATTGCAAGCCTCTCTCTACTCCATTTGATTATAGTCAGAAACTCTCAAAGGAATCAGGTACCATTTTAATAGACAACACTGTTTACAGACAGCTCATCGGCCGACTCCTTTACCTCACAAACACTAGACCCGATATCTCTTATGCTGTGGGACGTTTGAGCCAATTTTTGGACTGTGCAACCACTTCTCACCTACAAGCTGCTTTTCGTGTACTCCGATATTTAAAAGGCCGACCTGCAACTGGTCTCTTCTTCTCCTCTACTTCTAATCTGCATCTCACTGGATTTGCCGACGCTGACTGGGCTACTTGTGCCGATACTCGTCGCTCCATTTCCAGTTATTGCTTCATGCTTGGGAACTCGCTCATTAGCTAGAAGAGTAAGAAGCAAACTACAGTTGCCAAGTCCTCTGCAGAAGCTGAATATAGGTCTGTTGCTGTTGCCACTTGTGAAGCTAGTTGGTTATCTTTCTTAATGGATTTCATTAACTTGCCGCTTCAAAAGTCTATCACTCTATTCTGTGACAACCAGTCAGCCATTCACATTGCCAATAATCCCATCTTTCATGAAAGAACTAAACACATTGAAGTGGACTGCCACATTGTTCGTGAAAAGCATTTGTCTGGTCTCATTCATCTTATGCCAGTTCGTTCCAAGGATCAACTTGCTGATTTTCTTACCAAAGCTCTGCCACCGGGTCCTTTTCTTGCTAATGTTTCCAAGCTAAGATTGTTAGATTTACACAATTCTAGCTTGCGGGAGGGTGTTACCTAGATTATTTCTTTATCAATAATAGGTTTACCATTGTAATTATTTTTTTGGTGAAAGTACATAAAAAATACATAGTATATAAGGTGTAATAACTAAACAAATATTTTCTAAGGGGATTTTTCATTCTCTCCAACAATGAGAAGAACTTATTTCTCTCCCTCTCTTAATCCCTTCTGGTTCATCAAACCATTAACATCACAGCTTGAACAGCTTAGGGCATGAAATTTTCTTCAGTATGTGCTAGTTGCTACTAATTATTGTGAGAAGCAACAGTATGATATATGAGATGAAAATGAAGTCTGTTTTTGCTGCTTAATTATCATTATGATTTTGTTGGCCAATGAAATGAAACTCCAAAGTTAAAAGCAATATTATTTGCATAAAATATATATAAGTAATTAAACTTAGAATTACAACAATGCACAACAAGTTTACAAAGATAAATCAAACATACTTGTAAAGATTAAACTGCCTAAATGGATACCTAAATATGCATATTATACCTCAACATATTCTGTGCGGTATTCTCTGCAAAACATCAAATTTATACATTATTTACAAATTAACTTCAAAATTCAAAATCTAAACCCTAAATTATAAATTAACTCACTTGTTAGATTATAACTTAACATAAAATAAATATTTACAAATTTTTTTTGGTTGCCTACAATATCAATAAAGACTAATCTATTGTAAATCGGATATCTATTTAAGAATTTATTATTGACCAATAAATTACTGCATATAAAAGGGGAAATCAAACCCCCCATACTTACTTAACATAAAATAAGTATTTACAAATTAACACATATAAAAGTTAGCCTCCAGTTGAATTATAACTTGACCCGCTTGATTAGATTTCTCTGTCGGAGATTATTCTAAATTTGTAGTACTTGCTTCCTTCCGTATTGTACTTTCTTTTTTGGTGAGTGTACTTTCTTTTTATCAATTATTGAAAGCAAATATTCTAACCCAATAAAAAAATGAAAAGAAATAACCTATTTTTCCCCTCTTCTTTTCTTTTGGTCTTTTTGTTTTGGATGATTTTCTTTGGGTCTTAACCAAATAAAACTCTTTATTTGAGCCCAGTTCTATCTGTCTTCTGTAAGACAAACAAGAGCCAGAAGGAAGAATGAAAAAAAGGCCAGGCCCTAAAATACCCAATCGATTATGAAAGTTAACATGTTTGGTTGTTGAACCCAAATTTCCAATTGACTCTTCCACCCATTTTGGTTTTTCATTAGTTTTCTCTCTTTATTTTTCTTTATTAATAGTACAATATATAAAAATGTAGAATAACTAAAAAAGAAATTGAAAGAATTAATTATGGTTGTAATTTTTTTCCAGTGGATTCTTCCAAAAAAAAAAAGAATTTTTTTTATTCTTAATTATAATTCTTTTAAGTGAAAAACAAAGTTAAAGAAAAAAGTTTAAATGGTGAGATAATAAACGATCTCAAACAGTAATATGTGATACAGCAATATACAAAGATTTTTATATATGTGACATTACTACAGAAATAAAAGTTTCCAACAATATATATAACAGTAATTTTATGTTGCTATATAAACACGTTATTTGACATAATATAGGGTTTTTGAATTTTTTTTTTATTTTCCAACATTTACAGTTGAACGAAATTTCCAAATCCAATTTCTTTTAAAAAAAAATAGTTATCTAATAATTTATCTAGATAAAAAAAAACCTAAAATACATGTAATTATTCAAAATTTTAGAAAACCAATGTAGTATTTTTAACATCACATGAAAATATCAAGTTACGATTCAGCAAGTGAAATGTGTAACAATTGCTTTAAAATTATGTTTTTAACATTGTATATATTGTCTAATTTCTTATACTACTTTTCAATTAAAATTGAAAGTTTTAACCATAAAAGTTAGAAAATGAAATTAAACAAAATTAATTGGTGTCAACCTGATGTGTTTATACAACAACAACAACAATATAAAACAATCCTGTTACATCTACACCTTTTATAATAAACATCATTTTGACACCAGTATTTTTTTAACAACTAAACGTTTTCTTTGTTTCGTTAGTTGATAAATAATTTAATTCTACAATTAATTAGTGATAACCATATTTTTTTTTATATAAGTGTCAAGAGTATTTGATGTATGAATAGTGCATAGTAAAAAAGATAAATTACATAAATAAATAAAGTACAGGCTAAAATTATCCAATTACAGTATTTTTAAAATAGTTACATTTTAGTTACATTTTGGTTTTGTATTTACTCTATATAAACTGCTATAAGATATAGAGGTTCCAAAATTTATATATAAACTACTACAAAGTATAGAGGTTTATGTTGACTAAGGTCATAAACCAATAGAAACAGTATGTAGCCGTTTATGAAAAAATAACCTTAACACATAATCGTACAGAGGTATATGAAAATTGTATATATATAATTTTTTATTTTTTAAATGACATAATAATATTTATTTCTTAACTTTTTGTACATAAAACACATATATAACTTTTTTAAGCCAATATCAATCAATGGAATAAAGTGGTATGGAAAAGAAAAAAATAGATATTATTTATACTATAATTTAAAATATTATATTTTTAAATTTAAATAAATTTTTTTAATATTTAAATTTTAATATATTGAATTTGAGAAAACAAAAATAATAATTTGATGATAACCAACATCATAGTCTCAGGGTCGAGTTGAAGTACTTCTCAAATACATTGATTTCTTGGGAGATGAACCGATTCAATCTTATCAAGAAGATGAAGAGATCTTGAAAATCGAGAATGAGAAATCTAATGTCTAGACCATTGTCTCTATTGCTTTGTCTAAAATCTGTTTTCGATAAGTGTGAATGATGATCTTTTGATACACTCTATTTTTATCTGGATGACTATAATTTAAATTGAAAAAATTAATTTTAAACTGTTGAATTTTTATGCCTAACAAATAAATTATGTGCAGGGCATATTTTACGTCCTCGATGACAAAAAGGGGAGTAAAAAAGAAAATAAAAAATGAATTGTTTAAATAAGGATTGATAAATTGGTTTGAATGTTGTCTTTTGAATAATTATGGATATTTGACCTGTGATTATAGTTTCTACACATACTTTGCCGTTTTAAAAATTTTGATTTTAGGTTTAAAAAAATACTCATTTAGGAGGAGCTATCCAAATGAAAGAAATGGGGATATCAACATGATATATTGAATAATCAAAGAAAAATATCACGAACTCTTCTCACTTTATTACAATCCTTTTTTTTTTCATAATATTTGTCATTAAGGGAGAGATTGTTGAGTTTGAGAAAACAAAAACAATTATTTGATGATGGCGAATATTATAGTTTTGGGTTAAAAGTACAAAAGTGTGGTTGATGTATGTGTTCATTGTGCAGAAAATCAAAATACACAAAACAGACCCGAAATTCTCAAGACCCAGCAATCATTCTCTCTCTGGCCTATATCCAATGTGCCCAACACTCCAACCAAACACTCTCTTCTCTCTTCTGATTGTAACCCACATGTCTAACCTTAAATCAATGATGAAAAATTTCACAAATAAAAAGGTATGTTCAGATTAGGGTTCCAGCAAAATAAAAAAGGTGATCACCAAACCTAAGCATCAAAGAAGAAAAAGAAGAAAAAGTCAAGAGTTTGAGCAAAAAGGTGACATCAAATCTGATTTGATTCAGAGGTAAATCAAAGAAGAAAGTTGTCATCGTTGTGCAACCTTTCTAACTTGTTGAAGTTGCCCTCTTCTTGCATGCACAATTTGACTAAGAAGAAGAAAACAGAGGTTGTGCATCTCTGCTGTAAATCAAAGGTCGCAATTAAAACTTGGAGCCAAATAATGAATCAATGGTTTAGTTTTCTGAAGACAAAGAAAAAGGAAGAAAGAGAAGCAGCTAGGTAAGGATTTAAACTAACTCTCTTATCCATGTATCACTGCTGTTGTCCATCTCTCTTCTGCGTCTCTACTTTGATTTTTGGAGAAGAAGGACAAAGTCAAAGGTGTTCAACCAAGTTTAAGTTTTGGAAGCTTTACTCTTATTTAAAAGAGTAAACAACCAGAAGTTGAAGTAAGGAGAGTGAGAACACTGTTTGGGTATTCATAGCTTTCAAGCTAAAACTTCTTCTCCTTCATGGTCTTACATTGAATTTTCTGTTCTTTAGTTTTATCTTTCTTTGTTTTCAAATCAATGGAAAAATGCAAATTTGAGAGGTATCAGTAAATGCCATTGAGAAAAAAGGCAAAGAGAGTAATCATGGATAAAAGCCAAAAAATTATTTCAATCTCTTTCGTATATATTTATATTTTATATTCATAATTCTGAGAGGATTCCCTCGCTAAGTTGGGTGAGCACTTAATGGTTGAAAGTCTAAGGAGTGAACCTAGCCAAATCAAGCATGAGTAGAAGTTTGGCTTGTCCTTGATAGGATAGAATCCTTGGGAATTGGTGTATGTAATCTTTGAAAGTGAGAGTGAAAATTTTACTATAGTTGTGGTAGAGACTAGATGTAGGCTATATTACACAAGGTGGCTGAACTAGGATATATGGCTATATCTTTTCTCTTCTCTATTCTATTTCTATTTTTCATTCTATATGAGACAAAATGAAATTGTCTCTTGCTTAATTTACTTATAGAAGTTACAGTAAGTCAAAGTGATCTAAAGTATCCTGTTTGCTCTGTTCCTGATTAATCGCGAAGAGACAAAATAAAATTGTCTCCTGCATTATCAACTTTGCGGTCTCAACAGCAACTTTGTTCTAAACCAAGATTGAAGTTAAGGTTCACAAGTTTTAAAAGTGGCCAAAGATTCAATCCCCTTCTCTAGGCCATTGATAACCTTCAATTAGTATCAAGAGTCCGGTCTCAAGGAATCAAGGTTCATTGCTTGGAGCAAAGATCCAATGGCTAACAATATAGGTGCAAACATTGTGGCTTACACACTCACTGAGGGTTAGTCCAACAACAGACCTCCCTTCTTTAATGGCAAGAATTACACCTACTGGAAGGAGAGAATGCGGATATTTGTGTAATCCTTTGATTACAATATTTGTTCATTTTAAACGGTACGCAAGTCCCAACAAAGACAAGCACTGAAGGAGTGGTTACTCCCAAAGAAAAAGCCGAATGGAATGATAAAAACATGAAGAAAGTGAAGCTAAATGCAAAAGCAATCAACATGATGCAGTATCATGGTGCAAAACAGCAAAAGAGATTTGAGAATATCTCCAAGTCACTCATGAAGGTACCGAACAAGTCAAAAAAACAAGGATCGATATGCTAAAAAAGGAGTATGAGATGTTTAGGATGAAAGAAGGAGAAACCATCGATGAGATGTTTGAAAGATTTTCGATCATCATCAATAGCTTGGATGCTATGGAGATGACTCACACCGAACAAGGGCTAGTGAGAAAAATACTTAAGAGTCTTACTAAATAGTGGAAAACAAAAGCAACAGTTATCTCTGAAAGTAGTAATCTGAACAAAATATCATATGATGAGTTGAGAGAAAAACTACTTGCCTATGAATCCACCCACATGAACTGAGACACAAAAAAAAATGAGTGGCATTAAAATATAATATTGATTCATTGGAAGAAGATTCCAATAATAGTTTTTCAGATGACGAAATTGTGTTTTTACTAGGAGGTTGAAAAGACTCATGAGAAACAAAGGAAGGAGTAAAGGCTCGAGCTCAAAGGAACATAAGAGGGACTTCAGCAAGATTATATGTCGTCATTGCAAGGAAGCTGGTCATTTCAAGTATAATTGTCCTAAGCTCAAGAAGGAGGACAAGATGAAGAAAGACAAGAAGAAAGTGTTGATGGAATCATGGGAGGACCTGAAAAATGACTTCGAGGATGCAAAAGAGTCTGACACATGAAGTACAAGCCTATTCATGCCTGACCAAGATCAAGCAGAAGAGGTAAATTATTTTAACCTATCTAATGAGGAATTATATCAAAAGTTTGATGATTTAACTGCACATGTTAGAAATATCTTGGATAAATCTTATAAATGTGAGTCAGAAAATGATTCCTTAAAAGCTAAAAATGCTTTCCTTAAAGAATTACTAAAGGAAATCAAAAGTTTTGTTGATTTAATCGAAGAAAATAAACGCCTTAAATCTGAATCTCAAAGATTTAAAGGGAAGCACTCGGTTAATGCATTAATGGACCTAATTGATGAAAATGAAAGATTGCACAAAGTGATTAAAGGTTTGAACCAAGACATAACACAATTTGCTTAAAGTTTTGGAAATTTGGACAATTGCTGACTAGTCAAAAATCCTTATTAAAAAAAATTGGGTTGGAATATTTTGACAAAAATGAAGCTATTTTTGAGAAATCTTTTGCTGAAACTGAAGCTTCAACCTCTAAAACCAAAAGATTTCAAACCTCTTATCACTTGCAAAATTCAGCAAAGAGGAATCATTGTCAGACTTGCAAAAAATATGATCATTCATCTCATCAATTTTTCATTGTTGAAAGAAAAGTTGGAAATAAAGTATACAAAGTGATAAAGGATTTCAATATCCTTGGACAACCAAAGAGGATTAACATCTAAAGATCCAAATTTATTTGATACCTAAGATCACTTGAAGTTTTGTGTAGGTATACCTTGCATCCAGAAACAAGAAAGACATGTGGTATCTTGATAGCGGATGTTCAAGGCACATGATTGGGAAGTCCACATTCTTTATCAAACTCAATGAGTATAATGAAGGATTTGTGACATTCGGTGATGATGGAAAAGGTAAGATTATTGCCATATGTAAAGTGGGTAAGGACTTTTCTACTTGCATTGACAATGTGTTTTTGGTTAATGGATTGAGACATAATCTTTGGAGAATTAGCCTGATGAATCCATATTTGATGATAAATTTTGCCTTGAATTGAATGGATTTCATCACATAAACTCACATTTATTCACTTGAATAGCATACTTTTGTGATTTCCCTCTAAATTGTACCTAAATGTAAAAACATACTTTTTAGGCTTCAAAAATGTTAATTTTAATTTTCTTAAATTCTATTCGATGTCTTGATATGTTTGTTAAGTGATTCCAGGTTTAGAAATCAAGGATGGATTGAAAGAAGTGAAGAAAGAAGCAAGCAAGAGTGGGAAATCATGAAGAGTTGAAGCTTGGCATTCCATCATGCCCGCATACGCAGTACTTCTGCCGCGTACGCATCATCTAAGAATCGCACTGCCCGCGTACGCGGACCCCTTGCCGCGTACGCGGGAACACAAACACGTGCCTCGTTAATGGAACACGTGGGGGGTGATTTCTGAAACTCTTTTGACCCAGTTTCAAGCCCAATTCGAGCAATAGAGGCTGAGGGGTGAAGGAGACCAACATACAACATACCATTAGATAGAAAATTACATAGTTTTTACTTCTAAAGAGAGAAACTCTTCCTTCTCTCTAGGTTTTATTGTTCTTTGATCAACTTTTTTTTGAATCAATAGATTAGATCTTGTTTACATTCAGTTCTATTACCATAATGGTAGTTTCTCTACTTTAATTTTGCTTAGTAGTATTGTAATTCAAGTTATCTTGGTTTATGATTTTGGATCTTGTTAGACTTGATTTCTAGTTAATGCATAGAGGTTTTTATGTTTCGTATGTGTTATTTGGTTTATTATTGTTGATAATTGATAGTGAGTAGAATTGATTTAGGTTAATTTCTCAATTTTATGATGTCTTTTATTAGTGCTCAGCAAGTGTTTATGAAAATACAACTTATGATTATGGAGTAGATTTCTATTCTTGGCTTTGGGGTTGAGTAATTGGAGACTCTTGAGTTGTCAAAATCTAGTGTTGATTGGTAATTGAGAGCTGCTAGTTAACTTGAACTCCACTAAAGCTAATCTTTCACTAGGACTAGAGTCAATTATGCTCACTTGATTTTCCTTCAATTGTTAGAGGATAACTAAGTGAGAGTAATAGACAATTACCATCACAATTGAGGATGATAATGAGGATAGGAGTTCTAATTCTCACCCTTAGCCAAGGTTATTTTAGATTGATTGATCGTCATTCCTTTTTGTTAATTATAATTTCTTAGCTCTTTTAACTTAATTTCACATTCATTAGTTATATGCCCTTTTTATTGCTATCATTTTATTGTATGCTTGTTAGTTAGTCAATTACTTGATTCGTAATTCTAGTTGTTTCAATTTAATGGTTAGTCGTTCATTGCTCTTAGATTCAGCGGTTTAAAATCGCGATATGCAGCACCTAATGCGCCACGTGTCGCGAAGCATGCCTTCTTCCCCTTGATTAAGTGACACTTAGCCACTAATCAAGCTATATAAAAGGCACAAATTCTCTCTCTTTTCTCAAGGAACAGCTGAGGCATGCATGGGAGAAAATGGGAGAATTTTGTTGATTTCAGACTTTCCGAGCTTGATTTCTTGAGATCTGTGACCTCACAAAAATTCTGATCCGATAGAAGTGACCGTATCATCTTTCTCTACAGGATGACGTATGTTTTGCTCGATAAAATTGCAAAGTGGAACTGTCCCTGCCAGGAACCCGTTCGGTTGAACCAAAGGAGGGGAGGAACTACCGAGTTTTCGATGTTTTCGCTCCGTTTGATCGATTAAAAACCTCCTCCGGTATCTTATATGTGTTCTGCGCTTCACAGAGGTAGGATTTGAATCTTTAATCAATTAAAATTATGAATTAATTGATATATGTGGTTGGATTATTGTCTGTTGATATCTGTTGTTCAAATCTGTTGATATCTGCTAGAATTGTTATTATGATTCGGCCATGTTGAGGAATTAGGAATAGAGATGTTGGTGTTGAATAACTGGCTGAAATCTGAGTTATATAATAGTATGTAACTGAGTTCTGTCGGTCGGATGTTGATTTGGGATTAAATATAACTAAAACGAATATTTTGAACAGAAGTTTCGAGTAAAAAAGAGCAAAGGCTTGGCTTTTGAAAAAGATTTAATGAATAAAAATTATTTATTTATAAATATATGAACTTTATTGAAATTAATTGAGTTTAGTTTTTCAATAAAAATAATTGGTTTGCAATAAAAGGGTTTAAAGTGGAAAATAATTTTGGGAAAAATATGACTCTAATTGAACAAAAATGTTTTATTTTGAAAACGGAAGAACTGTGCCCAATTTACTTATTTTAATGAAGTTTTGGGTATTTAAAAAATTGTACAATATTTTGAATAATTTATAAAGTAACCAGTGAAGATTGAGTCTCTTTTATAGAAGTTTAGAGTTATTTAAAATAATTTTAAAGTACATCAATTTAATTAAAATAACTTGCAGAATATGCCATTTTTCAAAGTTTAATCATATTTATGTATTTTAGTCCACTGGCCATATTTATGTATTTCTAAAGTATTTAATAGAATTAAGCGAAACTCTGAGATATTCGAAAAAGTGATTCTAAAGTTAAATCTCATGATCCGCTCTATTTTAGTTGATTATTTTAGAGAAATTGTGGAATTATGGATAAGGAATTATTATATCTTGAAAGGTATTTGATTATGTGATGAGATAATTGCGTTGGAAGTGCTACACCAATGACTCTTCTTGTCATTAATTTATCCGACGATTTGCCGAAGAGCGGTACAGGCGCTATAGCCCAAGAGTGTGACCCGTCACTTTAATTGTGGGAGCAGTACGGGTGCTATAGCCCAAGAACATGAAGATGCTATAACCCAAGAGTGTACCGGGCACTATACCCCGAAGCGATGGAAACGAGAGACGTCTATAAGGATGTAATGTCGGGCACAGGTCGAAAACCGACGGATGAGCTCATTACCTGCACAAGGGCTAGACATGCATAATACTTGTTTGCGCATATCTCTTGTGTGTTTTGAATTCGTTCTTGCAGTTATATGTTATGTTACTATTTGCTTTTGTTTGTTGTTTGTCTATGTTCTTTTGTTGTGGTTAGTTTGATCTGGGACACGTGGTCGTTATATAAAAAAGTAAATTAACTTGTTTCATATCCTATTAAGAACTCTCCCGTTCTTACTCCTATCTTCTTACCCCCCTTCAAATGGAGACGAGTGTCATTTTCTATGAGCTCGAGCAGCCTTATGTGTACAAGGATCTTGTCCTTCATAGCTTCTATGTGGTGGCCGCGGAGCCTCAAGTCCATAAGTACGTAGTTAGAGATCATCCCTTTCAGCACCTGCTAGCTTCACCTCTCTTTGATCCCAATGCACCGTATGCTTTTCTGCTATCGTGGTCACATCTCGATTCTGTCCACCATCCTTTTGATTACATGCATGGAGGTCCTGTTCCAGTACATCAGGATGATCAGGTAGTGCCTGAGCCTGGCCCTGTCGTCGATGACTACATCCCTAAGTCTCCTCTAATTTCTATTTTCAGCTGGTGGATCAACCGATTGCTGCGTGTTCTTTCTTTCGCTTCCCTTTTTGCTTATGGTGACTTATCTTGAAAATAGAAATTAGGATAAAAAAACAAGTAAATACAAAAGCAAAGAAGCATAGGTTGTTGGAATGAGGTGATGATCACTAAAATGAAGTGAGTGAATAAGTTTGTGACATGAAGGAAATAAGTGTGTGTATTCTTGGTTGCGCGCGGTTTAGAACACACACACTAGCATGAAAAACTATGTCACAATTATAAAAAAAATACACTTCACTTATTCTAGTGTGCTTGAAATGATTTAAGGAAACTTGTAGGTTAAGATAAACAAACAAGCAATAAAGAACATAAAAGCACTCAAGCAATAATCAAACAATTGTGAAAAGGATAATGAGTGGACATTGATTGATGTGCAAGGAAACTTAATGAACAAAAGAATCTATAGAAATCACACATCAATCAATAACACACTTAAATTTATTTGTTTGTATCACCTAATTGACATAGAAGTGGTAGACATGGGTGCTATGCAACTTAGAAAAAGAGAGATAGAAGTGAAAATCAATCACATAGCAAGCATGGTCCACAAAGGTTGAAAAGCTAATAAATATGCAATTAGGTAAGCTTACGATCTAATTTCACAATTCCAAAATCTCAATGCATGAAATAGGTGATGTAAATAAAATTCAATCATAAACAAGCATCACCTAACAAAGAATGCGTTGATTATACACAATTGCCTAACAATAGATAGTGAATTCAAATTACATTCTTGCAGGCAATGTAAATAGTACTTGGTATGCACAAATATTAAACATGAAGAAGTCAAACCAAGCAATAAAATATAACCTCAACAAAAGAACCCAACAATGAATAATTTTAGCATCAAGAAACAGGAAATTAAATCAATAATCCAACACTTATCACCTAAACAGAAAATCAAACGAACTAACTAACTAACTAACTAATTAACTATCTAACTAAGAAAAAAATGATGGTGGATGGTAAATGGTGGTGGTAGATGATGGTTGGAGAGGGGAAGAAGAGAAGAAAAGGAAAAAGAAGAAGAAAAGAAAAGAAATAGAGAGAAGAAAAGAAAAGAAATAGAGAGAAGAGAAGAAAAGAAGAGTATGTGAGACAGGGGTGTCCACGCGTAAGCATGGGTTGGGAGCATGGAATGTGACGCGTGCGCGTCTGGCACACGTAGGCGTGGAATGGAAAAATAGGGTGTGATGCGTACATGTGGCTCACGCGTACGCGTGGGAAGAATTTGTGCTAGACGCACAGTTCTCACACCCTACGCGCATAAATCATTGTGTCAACTGCACGATGGCACAGTGCTCGCGCGATCCTAGCACGCTCAAAATCAGGGGTGTCACGCGTATGCATGATGGGCATTTTTTTAAAGAAGCGTAGAATAAAAACAGGACACTCCTACCTAATATTTACATTTTTAAACTAACCAAAATTCAAAAATAACAAAATCTTTATCTTTTTTTAAATTTTTTTTTAAAATACTCTAATATGCAACTCAAAAAAAATTGGAATGCCAAACAAGGATTCAATTCAAAACAAATAACCCAAAACTTAAAGCATCAATCTAACTAAACAAACTAACACATAAGGCAATACACACAAGAATGATATAAAAGAAAGAAATTACCTAACAATGGCAACTCAAATTCATTTATCAACTATATATACAAGATAATGGAAAGGGGTTACCATGGTGGGGTGTCTCCTACCTAGCACTTTTATTTATTGTCCTTAAGTTGGACAATTGGTGAGCTCCTTGTCATGGTGGCTTGTGCTTGTACTCTTCTTTGAACTTCCACCAATGCTTCGACTTCCAATAAGCTCTAAAGTTTACAATTAATAGCACCAAGCTTTGATGAAGTTCCATACAAGCTATGGGCTCCCATAATTGATCCTCATGTATGCTAGGATCCCAAATCTTGTTTCTACACCCGTCTTCAAGTTGACCATCATTATTCCATCCGGGTGGCAAACATTTCGAATTCTCATTCACACACCAAAGCATCTTCCTAGACCCATTCAATGTAGCATGACTCTAACCTTTGCATTTCAACCTTGATGATTCAACTAAAACAAACCTAGGATTGTATTTCCAACCACTACACAACTCTCTCTTACTCTTCACTCCACAAAGAGCTCTAAGTTAAACATCCATTTCAAGTAAGCCATATTTAAGTGGGATAATAAAGCTTAAGGATATGAGTTTTACCCACTCAAATGATAAGATGGATGGTTGCTTAGCGAGAGAGGCTCTAACCAGCTTTGGTAAGGTGATTGCAACTCCCTTTTGCTCCTACTTGATAACTGACGAAGGCCGGATTCACCGTCAATCTAGGTTTTCACAAATTAGAATCTTATCGTTGAAGGTATAGCCTAGACCAACGATCAATCCACCACGTCAAATGTTTAATCTAAAAATATGTCACAATTCAAAACCAATTCAATTCTGAGAGTTTCAATTCACGGGTCGTCTCCCAAGGACACTTGAGACCAATGAGTGTGCAATCTTGGTTGTGAGGATCATGGGATTTTCAATAAAGGGATAAACATATAAAGCAATGAAAGAACATGCAAAATTGTAATAAATGAACTAATAAAGGAATTAATAAAGGAACTATGCAATATTGACAAGTAAAGTGTAAAAGGAACTAATATTAATGTGTATGAAGAAATTGAAGCATAAAAGGTATCTTGGCTTGGAGTGAGCTATGGGTCCTTTTCTTGTTGGAACCATAACTATGCCAACTAGAATGGATCAATCTCATTTGATCAATTCTCACATCGGAAAGTAAATTAAATGAGCATAAGTGTTCTTAACCCACAAATCCTAAATTGCTTGCTAATTAACTTAGCAACAACATAGCGTTAGTGGGAACAAGAACAATTAACGATCCAAAATTGACACTAAATGTTGGACATTTCAATTCTAGGAATCCAATTGCGCACTTTTCCCAAGTCAAGAGATAGAAAACTAGCCCAAAATCATGTTTGACATTTTGTCAAACACTTGGTGGGAAAAAAGCTTAAACATGGAAAAAATGAGAAAGAGCTTGAAACCAAAAGCAACAAATGATCTCAATCAACAATAAAGACTCAAGAAAGCATGTAAATATCATCAAACATCAAATTCATCAACAAGAAATAGAAATTGCAAAGGATAACTGAAATTGAACTATAACTTGAATTACAAGAAAGTGTAAGAACAACGTAACTATAAAGAGTAATAGCAAGAGATACTTACAATGGGAATTAGCAAAATCCAAGATCAAAATTGAAATGGCACTTGAATGTAAAAACCCTAGTATAAACCCTAGTAGAGAAGATGATAAAAAACTTAAAGAAAAACTACACTAAAAACTATCTACCCTACTCCTAAGCTATTCTAATGTTATGCTCTTGACGAACGGACTTTTGACGGTTTAGAATTTCACAATAAACTCTCGTTGCTAGTATAGTTTCTAAACCAACAAAAAATCCTTTCATACAAAATCTTGTTTGTCACTAAAGCAAACCCAATAAAATTAAAAACCGAAGTATTTAAATCACGGGTCGTCTCTCAAAGAATTGCAGGGAGGTGTAATTTATTATTGGTTATGGAATTGTATGTTTTTGGGTTTTTTTGAATAAGGAACAAGAAAATAAAATAGCAAAAAAGTGAATTAATAATTAGAAAAGCTCTTGGCAAGGTATGAAAACTGGACGTCCTATCCTAGTTATCTTATCAATTGTGATGAGAATTGTCAACTGCTCTCACTTAATTAACCCTTACTAAATAAAGGAAAGTCAAGTGGACTAATCAATTTGATTCCTTAAGTCCTAGTCAACTCCTATGGAAAGACTAGCTTTAGAGGTATCCAAATCAATCATAAATTTCCAATTAACAAGCAACAAAGGAGTTCGATAACTCAAGTGTCTCCAATTAATCAATTTAAGCCAAGAATGTAAAAAGCTAAATTAAAATCATAAATCTGAAATACCTCAAATTGCATTAAATAAAGAAATCAAATCTAACATGGAGTTCATAAACTAAATTGGAAAAATAAGTAATTAACAAGAGAAATAGATGAACCAAAGCACTAGAATAAATAAAAGTAGAAGAGAAACTAAATTAAAGGAACATTGAACCTGGAATGGAGAAGAAGTAAACATAACCTAAGAGAAATCCTAAATCCTAAAACCTAGAGAGAGGAGAGAGCCTCTCTCTCTAGAAACTACATCTAAAACCTAAATTGTGAATAATGAGAAGTTGTGTTAATAAATGAATGGATTCCCCCACTTTATAGCCTCTAATATGTGTTTTATGGGCTGAAAACTGGGTTAGAAACAGCCTGAAATCTCCCCCAGCATTTTCTGTTATTTCTGCAGACCGCGCATGTCACGCGTATGCGTCAGTCACGCGTACGCGTCACTGGTCATCTTCGCGTGTCACGCGTACGCGTCAAGAACGCGCACGCATCATCTAGCAAATTTCCAATCCACGCGTACGCGTCAAGTACGCGCACGCGTCACTGTAAAAATCTCCAAATCACGCGCACGCGTGAGCTATGCATGCGCATCGATGCTCACTGGTTGTCTCCTTTATTTCTTATGCTCCTTCCATTTCTGCAAGCTTCCTCTCTATCCTCTAAGCCATTCCTGCCTTACAAAGCCTGAAACACTGAACACACAGATCACGGTATCGAATAGTATAAAGGGGAATTAAAATATACAAATTAAAGGCTTAGGAAGTAAGTTTTCAATCATAGAACAGAACTAGGAAGGAATTGTAAAATCATGCAAATCATATGAATAAGTGGGCAAGGACTTGATAAAAACCACTCAATTGAGCACAAGATAAACCATAAAATAGTGGTTTATCAGCTCTACTATGGTCTTCATTCTCCCTTCCTTATGAGCTAAATGGCTTCAGAAATGGGCTTCAAATCCATCAAAATTGCGAGTCACGTGCTATTTTAATGAAGGCATGTGCGTCCATCTGTGCGGACGCACAAACGTGTGCGTCCGCACACTCTGCGAAAAATCCCAACCCGTGCGTACGCACAGGAGGTTGTGCGTACGCACACTAGGTGATGCTTGACTAGACGCGCGACGCGGCTCACGTGCACGCATGGCTCTAATTCGATGGCTGTGCGTATGCACGCATGTCTGTGCGCACGCACACTAGGCTGAGCTCTTCTCCTTTGATTCTTCATGCTTCCTCCACTTTGAATGCTCTTCTTTCATTTTCTCCAAGCCATTCCTGCCTTATACCTCTGAAATCACTCACAAATAACATCAAGACATTGAATGGAAGGTAATTGGAATAAAATTAATCAAATTAGGTACAAAAGAGCATGTTTTCATAATCAAGCACAATTTAGGAGGAAAGTTCAAATGCATGCTATTTAGTGGAATAAGTGCAAGTTTATATGATGGAATCCATTCAGTTTCAACCAAAAATCATCATCAAATATGGATTCATCAATTCCCCCATACTTAAATACTAGCATGTCCTCATGCTAAACACACTCAAAGGAGATAGATGAAGGGAAAATGATTTATTCTATATACTACCTAAATGCATGTAACTATCCTAAGGGTTACTATCAATTATGCACTATGCAAAGAGTTGGTAAAACAAACCATGAAATTCTAATCCATCACAATAAGGCTTTGGGGCAAATGCAAAGAGTTTATGCATTAAGACCAATATCCAAGGATTGAATTGAACTTTTCAAAACTAATCAACCATCAACTTGCAAGAAGATACAACATGAGATGCAAGAACATAGAATTGAGCGATCGAATCCCTCACCAGATGTGTATTCACTCAATTTGCTCAGTGTTTAGGGCTTAATCACTCAATTCTCCTTTTATCATGCTTTTCAAAAATTTACACTTCATCTAACAATCAACTAGTATTTGATGCATGAAAGACAAATATCATGAGGTCTTTAGAGGGTTGTAATGGGGCGAGGGCTTAGGTAGGATAAGTATGGTTAAGTGGACTTAAAGAATTAGTTCTTTGATTAGCTTAAGTATCCACCTAATCTTATATTACCTATATACTCATTAACAATGCATCCTAGCTACCAATTTTTCTCCTATCTCACCTTACTCATGCACTTTCTTTTCAAAACATGAACATATACATCCTTTATTTCAATTATTTCACTTTCTATTATGCACAGTTTTTTTTAACTCTTGTATTTGTTAGCACAAGAGATGCATATGACTTAAAACAAAGAACACATGAGCATTTTTCTAATTTCCAATTTTTTTCACAATGAATCCCATGCCTCTATCACCAATGCTTCCCAACAATTTCCCCACACTTAGAATATACACACTAATTCAACCAAGCTAATCAAAGAGTAATTCAAGGACATCAATGGTCTTTCGCTTAAGGGGAAGTAATGTGCTAAAATCAAAATAAAAGGGAATTATAGGCTCAACAGGGGTTCACAATGGTGAGTACAAGAGTTGGCCATATAGGTCGGTGAGTTTAACATCAAAGATGGCCTCAATCATGCTAAATGCATCCAAACAACAAATACAGGATATAAAGAATCATGCAAATCAATGATCACAATAAAAAAGGAGTAAAATCACACCAGAACAAACATTATGGTTGAAAAATGAAACCATCTATCAAGGCTCAAAGCTTACAAGGTATGTTGTTCTAGCTCTTTCCTATGTTCCACAAACAAAATACTTCAAGCAAGTTGGAAAACACAATTTTTTTCAATTCAACCGATGGTATGCCCTAAGAAAGATTTCATGGCAATTTCTTAGTTTTTCACCAACTTATTGATTCTATCATGCAACATGCAAGCATTAACTGTAACACCCTAATTAGCCTAAGCCTTACCTCGCGTCGTAAAGCAAAGGTTAATCAGACGTTATGACAGTTCTAAGCTCATACGTATAATATATAGAAGAATAATATAATATCTAGAAGCCTGATGAAAGATATAGCTCAAATTTTGGATTTGAAAAGCGCAAAACGTACTAACGAAGCTACTAGCTTGAGGCACAAGAAATAGGTAAGATACTTCAAAAGATAAGTATATAATATAAAAAGAAACTAGTCACGACTCACGGAGTTTAAGCTGACTAGCCATATATAAGTATACAGAAACATACAGTGAAAACAGCTTATACAAGGGTTTCTCTCATAATACAAGCCTCTAGGCTAAACAAAATACAAAAGAGAGATGTATAAACAGATAAACCAAAAAGACTCCAAAATAATCCAGGATCCTCCGCTTCTGTCACCATCCTGAGCAATTCACCGAGGTGGGTTGCGACCTACATCTGAAAAATACAACAAAGATATGGTATGAGAACTGGAGCTTCTCAGTATGGTAACAGTGTCCAGTGATGTAGGATATAAGACCCCGGGACGCCAAAGGCAATCCTAAGCTTTATATCCATCACAAGATTCAAACTTAAAGCATCCTAAAACAAATAAGCATAATATACCAACATTAACTTAAATAAACCAGGTAATTTATCTTAGGGGATTTCTATTCTAACCAAACGCCGCTGTCCCACAGCCTTCACCAACCGATCCTCCATGCGATCCCATCGCCACCGCCTTCCGAACCTCCTCAATCCCAGTAGAAAACACAGGTAATACACAATGCAAGTAAAACACAAGTAGAAGCATACAAGGCAAAATAATTCATATAGCAAGTAAGCATGTTATTCAATTAGGCAAGCCATTACAAGTAAACAAAGCATACAAACAGATAGAAAATGCATATGATAAATGCCTGCCCTACTGGCTGTGATATCACATTGTCGGTTCAACTGCCAACCCGACACATCTCCATGGAGACGTCGCCCTTCGGATTTCTCATATGGGAACCCCCAAGATATAGTGCCCGGATCACTGTCCAGGTACTGGCGCCTGCTCGCCCTATAAATCCGAAGGGATGCGAGTAGGGATGGCAACGGGTCCCCATGGGGGCGGGGACATGCCCCCCGTCCCCGCCCTCCAAAATCTATCCCCGTCCCTGCCCCGTTCCCGCTACGGGTAACGGGGACCCCGTATCTGCCGGGGACCGGGGTCTCCGCGGATATCCACAGAGTTCTGTAAAAAACAATAAAAATCAAGAAAAATGAAAAAAATTGAAAAAAATAGAAAATAAAGATAATCCCGAATTACATTCAAAATTAGCTAAACATAATAACATATACATAATCTATAAATAACCAAACATAATTCATCACATCAAAGAAACGTAATTCTCAATAATTCTCAAACATAATAACATATACATAATCTATAAATAACCAAACATAATTCATCACATCAAAGAAACGTAATTCTCAATAATTCTCAAGCCTTCTTCATCTTGTAATAGTTGTAATGGTAGTGATGTGGATTCCAATTTACTTGAATCCTACATACATAAATTACAGAAATCACAAACATAAGTCATGCAAATCAGAATCTGAATAAAAAATATAAATCATAGTTAACCTAAATCAAAGAAATTATAACACAATCACATAAATTATGTAAATCAGAATCAAAATAAAAAATTGTAACATAAATACATAAAATTACATAAATCACAGAATTAACAAAGCATCACATAAATGATAAAAATCAAAATCATAATAAAAAACATAAATTATAGTTAACCTAATTCAAATCAAAGTAAAAAAAAAAGTAAAATTTCTGATGCTTCAAACCACAAACTAAAAATCAATATCAGAATCACAAACTAAAAATTTCTGATACTTCAAAACAAAATCAGAATCACAAATGCTTCAAATCAAAGTAAAAAAAGAAATTCAGAGTTCATAGAAGCTACCTATCAGAAGGAAGAAAAGAGGGTCGGAGATCGGTGAAGATCGGCGACAGCTGAGAACTGGCGTAGAGGCTCGGACACTCCAACGGCGAAGACGACGAAGAGTAAGAAGTGGCACAGAGGCTTGGATGCTCTGACGGCGAAGACGGCGACGACTCACTGCTGTTGTGATGTCGAGACTGAGAGGGGAAGATCTGAACGTTGTCGGTGAGGGGTTTCAGCAGTAGGAGGTGGCGGTGGCGGTCGGCCGTGATGAATTCGTTAGAGGAAACGATTTGAGAAAGATAGAGTCGAAGAGAGGAGTGGAGAAGAGCAGAGGATAGAAGAGAGGAGCGTAACACAGTATGAGTGACGGCTAGGGTTTGCTTCAACTCTCATATATATATATATATATATAATAGGGGCATTTTAGTATTTTCACATAAACGGGGATTAAACGGATCCCCACGGGGCGGGTACTACTATCCCCGTCCCCGCCCCATATAATAAACGAGTCCCCGCCCCCCGTCCCTGCGGGTTCAAAAAGCCCCCCCATATCTGTCCTCCGGTAGGTAAATTCCTGCGGATATGATGCACATAAACTAGTTATGCTACGAATTAGGAAATTGCACGAGCGGCAAAATTCCTTCCGGCAAGTGCACCGGTTATCGTCAAGTAAAAACTCACAATAGAGTGAGGTCGAATCCCACAAGGATTGGTTGAGTGAGCAATTCAGATTAGAAGTGTGTTCTAGTTGAGCGGAATCAAGATTTAGATGAGAATTGCGGAATGTAAAATTGGCGGGAAAAGTAAATGACAAGAAATTGAAATGGCGGAATCTTAAATTGCATGAATTAAAGAGCAGAATGTAAATTGCTGAAATTAAAAGGGAATGGGGGTGATTGCAAGAATTGAGTTGCAGAATGTAAAGAGAAAGTGGAAATCAAAAATGGGGAATTCATTGGGTGTTAGGAGATATTGAGATCTCCGAATCAAAACATATATATCTCTTCCTCAACCCATGCATTCATTGAATTTTGCTTGGCAATCTTATATGATTGGATCCCAATCCCTTGGCTCACCAATTCTCTCTAAAAATGAACAAATTCCCAATCCCTTGGTTTAAATGTTCATAAGAAGAGATGATGCTTGATCACTGATTATACCACACAATTTCATGAACCACAATTTGGTAGGATTACATGTCACAATATCCATCCAAACCCCAATCCAATTCACTGTGAGAAAGCTTCTCTAGCATGAATCCTCCATTCCTTTCCCAAGGTTCCGAAGGATTCCAATTATGGGTAGTTTCTTTCCCAAGACAACTACCCAATGGAATTAGAACGAGAAGCTTTCTAACAAAATTCAAGAGAAAAGATTGAAGAAGAAGATAAACTATTATTGATTCATTGAATTACAATAGAGCTCCCTAACCCAATGAAAGGGGTTTAGTGAGTCATAGCTCTAAATTCAATTACAAAGAAATGAAAACTAGCTAAATGCAAAAGTAAAAGTTCCAAAAAGTCCCCTTCTAACTTAAATTCTATCCTATTTATACACTTTCTATATTGAGCTTCTGTTGTGTTTCTTGGGCTTTGAGGCCTCTCCCTGCTTTCCTTTTGCCTTGGGTTTATGATCCATAATCTTGATGAGGCTGTTGATCCAAATTCTGTAACATTCATTGAGCCAACTTAGTGATAATCAAATAATGACACATGACTCAATAAATTGAAATTTCAAACTCATCAATCCTTCAGGCCCAATCCCATAAACCATGATATTCAATTGGGTTTCATACCAGAATAAGTTTAAGTTAATGTTTGTGCTCAAATACTAACTTAAACCACAATATTTTTGGTCCAGAAACCTTTTCCAAGAGTGGCGTTTAAGTTGCAGTTTAAGCTTAAACTGCAGCTTAAACGCCAGACACTTCCAGTGAGGCCTTTTGTAGAAGCACGTTTAAGCTTCAGTTTAAGGTTAAACTGAAGCTTAAACGTGGAAATGGAAGAAGGCAGCCCTGGAGAGTCATGTAGTCGAACACGTTTAAGCTTCAGTTTAAGGTTAAACTGAAGCTTAAACGTGGATATAGGAAGGGCAGCTCTGGAGGTCGAACACGTTTAACCTCCAGTTTAAGGTTAAACTGGAGGTTAAACGTGGAAATGGAAGGAGGCATCCTGGAGGTCGAACACGTTTAACCTCCAGTTTAAGGTTAAACTGGAGGTTAAACGTGGAAGCTTAGAAGGGTAGCCCTGGAGGTGTCGAACACGTTTAAGCTCCAGTTTGAGGTCAAACTGGAGCTTAAACGTGGAAATGGAGAGAGCAACCCTGGAGGAGAAAACTTGGTCGAACACGTTTAAGCTCCAGTTTGAGGTCAAACTGGAGCTTAAACGTGGAAATGGCTCCCTGGTGCTTTTCCCATTCTGGCGTTTAACCTCCAGTTTAAGGTTAAACTGGAGGTTAAACGTGGAACTCCTTCCTGAGTGGCATTATCATTCTGGCGTTTAACCTCCAGTTTGAGGTCAAACTGGAGGTTAAACGTGGAATGCTTCTTTGGTGAGACTTTTCATTCTGGCGTTTAACCTCCAGTTTAAGGTTAAACTGGAGGTTAAACTTCAATTCCAGCATTTCTTAGCCTTCCTGATTCTGGCGTTTAAGCTCCAGTTTAGGCTTAAACTGGAACTTAAACTCCACATGTGATATTCAAGCTTCCTTTATTGATTTTGTTGCTTCCTTGCTTAGCCTCTTCTTCCCTGAAATCATCCAAACAATTGCATCAAAGTCTTGCAAAATTTCATGAGAAATCTTCCATTAATAGCATTCAAGTAATATAACTAAAAACTCATGGAATTTGCATCAAAATCATACTGTTTGGATGGTTCATTGCTTTGTTCTCATTTT
Organism: Arachis hypogaea; assembly: GCF_003086295.3. Taxonomy (NCBI): domain Eukaryota; kingdom Viridiplantae; phylum Streptophyta; class Magnoliopsida; order Fabales; family Fabaceae; genus Arachis; species Arachis hypogaea. Next base: position 117,587,386 of record NC_092051.1, on the reverse strand, counting down.
AACCATTCTTGGTTACTTTAAGCTCAAGAAAATGCATAAAACAACTAAAACTAACAGAAAAATGCTAGTGAAACTAGCCTAAGATGCCTTGGCATCACAACACCAAACTTAATACTTGCTTGTCCCTAAGCAAGTCCTGAGTTATTTGAGAAGAAAGTATGAAACAGAAAGCAATTACATTGGCTATATTAGCAAGCATTTGAAGTTCATCAGAAGGGTTTTATGCAGAAAGTTGCAGCATCACTTTTTCATACTTATCAGGTAAGATTATCACTTTTTCATTGCATCCATCAAACACTGCTATGACCTCTTGTTATTCTTATGTCCTAGGCACTTTTCTTTTCTTTGTTTTTCTTTTCTTTTTCTTAGAGCTTCTTTGCTCCTTGTTTGCTTAGTGTCATGTGTTGCACAAGCCTTTGGCATTTTCTTTTTCTTATCAGTGCACTACACATATCCACTTTAGGCATTTTAGTTCACATTTCTTCTTGAGACATTGGTGCCCAGCACCTCTTTGTGTGACTAAATGTTTTGTATTTAGGTTGCTCTTGATAATGGACTTTTGGTTGATAATCCCGGGTTAGTTAACCCAAGTTACCAAGTGTTGAAACACTCCTCAGAACCTATTCATCCAAGCATATCCTTAATACCTAAACACCACAGGCATTTGTCTCAGAAGTTCAAACCATTGGTGCCTAGCTTATTTTCTCAATTTTTTCTGCTTTTTGGTTGCCTTTTTTCAGTGGCTTTTTCTTCTTCTTTTTCTTTCTTTTTCATGGCCAAAGACATTTATTCATCAAGATCCATAGACAGTTTTCAACTTCTACACACAAAAAAATGATAATTCTACACTCTATTTCCAGTGATGTGACTTAAACAATCAAGCATGCATACCACCACTTAATTCTACTTGATTTGTCACTAATTGAGCCAAGTTACTTTTGTTCAAACTTTTCTTTTATTTTTGGAAACAGAACAAGCATGGCAAGCATTTGATTAAGAAGGTGAAGTTATATCCAAACATCTAGGCATTCACTTTATTCAAAGCAATAAACAGACACTCATACTAAAAAAAAAACTCCACATAACACTTAAATGACTTGTGATGAAAGAAAGCTCATAAAGACAATTCACCAATTATCATTTGATTATTAAGGAACGAGACCACCTCTTATTTGTTGCTTGGTTCTTCTTAATTCTTGGGATCCTGCTTCTTCTTGCTTCCTGCCTCTTTTTGACTACTTGTGCTTCCTTTGTCTTTTCTTATGAGCTTTTTCCAGAATCCAGCCTTTTTCATCGTTTCTTCCACTCCTTTTTCAAGGATCATTGCCTTGTTTATTTCTCCTTCTTTCCTCCCTTTGAAATACTCATCAAAAGCTGGGAATGCTGGGTCCATCTTGTGTAGATGTTCCCCTATGTAGTTAAGCTTGATTTGCGAACTGATGTTGTAATCAGCTTGGACTGAGTATCTTGCATTCTGTAAAGTGGTGGCTTCCTTGATTGCCAAGACATTGGCATCTTGGATGTTGGCATATGTGGCTGAAGGATTCCTGTAAGTGTAAATTCTGTTTCCTTTGCAGATCTAAGAATCTTGATTCAAAGTTCCTTTGCATATCCATCATTTTTAGGTGAAAGTCCTCTTGTCTCTCCTGAGACCTCATGTATTGTTGAGACATTCCTTCCATGATTTTCTGCATTCTGCTCATATCCATGGGGTCTCTAGGAGTTCGTTGTCTTCTTTCTGGAATTGCTTGCTCTTCTTGCTCTTCTTCTCTGTCTTCTCCTTCCTGTCCTTCTTGTTCTGCTTCTTGCTCGGCTTCCACTTGTTGCCCTTCTTCATTTCTTCTTCTTGTATGTCTTGGAGGAGTTGGGCCAAGAGTCATTCTGTACGCAGTTATGGCCAATCCAGGATATAGCCAATTAGGTCTTTCATCCTCAAGTGGTACTTGGGCATCGATGCATAGTCTAATGATAGTGCTAGGGAAGTGGAGCCAGGATTCAGGGTCACTTTTCTCACTAAACTCTTGTATCTGTTCAGCAATGAGTTTATGAACTTTGATCTCCCCTCCCACCATAATGCAATGTAGCAAGATGGCTCTTTTAGGGACTATTTCTAAAGAGTTTGCAGTGGGTAGGATGGATCTCCTAACTATTGCATACCACCCTTTAGCTTCAGGTGTTAGGTCTCCCCTTCTCAAGACTCTTGGAGCCCCTCTTGTTTTTCTCACCCATTCAGCTCTGATGGCACAAAGGTCTTCAGCAATAGTTGCATAGTCAGGTTCTCCTATCATCCTTTCTTCATAACTTGCTTGGCTGAAATGTATGTTTTTCAGGCCAAGGGTTTTCATGATTGCTTTGGGACTGAAGTCAACTTCCACCCCTCTCACATAGCTTTTGTATGTGGGTTTCTTGGTTGGATCCTCCCTTACTGCATTTGCATAAAACTCTTTCACCAAGTTGATGTTGATTTTAGTGATTGGCTTAGTCAGGAGCTCCCACTTCCTCTTTTTGATCTTTTCCCAAACACCTGGGAACTCATCCTTTTCAAGGTCAAAGGGAACCTCAGCTAGTACCGTTTTAGGTCTCATCCATTCGGCTTGAATCTCATGGAAAACTGATCTGTATCTCCATGCATTGAATTCCCTATTTTCCTCCATTGGCTGCTTGTCTTTTCTCCTTTTGTGGCTAGATGAAGCTGCCATTGGTTCTTTAGTTTTGGTAAGTGACAAGCTAAAGTTGACAAGGTGAAGCAAGAAGTGTTGTTGGAAGTGTGGGGAGGTTGTTTTCGGCAAGAGATAGTTTATGCTATGATGAAGGAAATGTGCATGAAGGAGATTTGGTGGTGTTGAACTTGTTCCCCAAGTGGTTCTTTATAGTGCCCGTAAGTGCAAAATGGACGGCTAGGGTGATTTGTGCAGGGTGGCTTGATGGTAAATATATGAATTAGGGAGAAAGACGAATTGCTTTTCATTTTCTTGGAAGTATTCTGGGTGCATTAGGTTGTACATGTAGCTATCTTTTCTTGCAGAACTTCCTTTTCCCATGTGTTAGTTTCAAAGACTTGTGAATTTTCTTTTTGACCAAGCATCGTACCTCCCTTTGTCTTTTTCCTCCATTTTTGTCTTTTCTTTTGTACCTGCACAAACAAACAAGTTTGCTATCATTTTTCGGTCCATGTGAATTATGAATAGTACTTGCACATGTAAATCAATGATTGTCTTTATGAGCTTATAGCCGTGACTTCTACATGTATGCACACTTATTATTTGGACACCAAACTTAGTGTTTGGTCAAGTCTCCTGATGACATGAAATCCATATTGGTTGTCCTTAATGAATGTGCTTAATTCTAATAAATCATAGTCACCTTGGCTCTTTGACTCCAAACAAATTTACTACCCTAAGTAATTGAAACCAAAGTATTAAAACATGCGAATGGTATACTTGTCATGAATTTTGAAATCCAGAGGAACTTCTTGCTTTTCATAAACTGTGTTCAAGAGGAACACCAAACTTAATGTTTGGTCGTGCACCTTGAATGAAAGATGGAATCCAATTTGAGTAAGATTTGGGAGTGCCTTCAGGCACACCAAACTTAGAGACCAATTGTAATTTACATGCAAAGTTTAGTGCACTTTATCAATAGTTGTCCTGAGGATTCAAGTTCATGCATAAGAAACCATGCCTTATTAGATGTAAAGCAAAGCACTAAAGATTAAGGATACTAAAAACATGGGTTGCCTCCCATGAAGCGCTTCTTTAACGTCACTAGCTTGACGGTTGTCCCTTGTTAGGGTGGATTGTAGTGCTTGACGTCTTCTCCTCTCACTATGCACACGTCCCCACTTGATTCCTTCATGACCTCTAAATGTTCCATAGAAAGAACTTTCCTGATTGTGAACACTTGAGGGCGCTGGGAAGGAATTGTTTTGAGGCCAGGTGGGATTGGCAGATAATGACTTGATATCACTTTATCTCCCGGAGAGAAACCTTCAGTGGGAATTTTCTTGTTTCTCCACCCTCTTGGCAATTTCTTTACAATTCTTCCCTTTCTCTTGAAGCTTTCTTCATTGACCCTTATGCCGGGAGGATCCTTCTGATCTGTTTCTGTTGATTCTTGTGGCTTTAACTCTTGCAATTCTTGTTTGCTTTCCAAGGACTGTTTCAGAGTTTCAGCTGCCGGATTGCCTTCCTCCAAACACAGATGGCTACTCTCATCCTTAGGCTTTTCATGTTCTGGTTCAGGCTCAGATGCAGGTTTGAAAACATTAAAAATGAGCTGTTCATCATGTATTCTCAAAATTAGCTCTCCTTGTTCTACATCTATGAGTGCTCTAGCAGTGGCTAGAAATGGCCTCCCCAGAATGATGGGGTGTAGGTAGCTTTCCTCCATGTCCAAAATGACAAAGTCTGTAGGAAAAAAATAATTTCCCACTTTCACCAGCACATTCTCAACTACCCCTTCAGCTTGCTTCTGAGTTTTGTCAGCCAGTTGTATGATTACATCAGTGGATCTCACCTCATTCAGTTGTAGCCTCTTCATAAGAGTTAGAGGCATCACATTTATGCTAGCTCCTAGATCACAGAATCCTCTGTCAATTTTTGTTTCTCCTATGATGCAAGGAATATGAAAACTTCCTGGGTCTGTTTTCTTAGAGACTGTGTCCTTCTTGATGAGAGCACTGCATTCTTTGTTCATTGTTACCGTTTGTCCTCCCTTCAAAACTCTTTTCTTGCTCAACAATTCCTTTAAATACTTAATGTGTGTAGGCATTTGATGGAGAATCTCAAGAAAGGGAATATTGACATGGAGAGAGTTAAATGTCTCTAAAAACCTTGAATAGGTTTTCCCTTTTTCACCTCCTCCTAACCTCTGAGGAAATGGTGCTTTTGGTTGGTATATTTCCAGCATGCCTTTTTGCAGTTCCTTGGCTTGCTTAGTTCCACTTTCCTGCTTAACTTCTTCCACACCTTCCTTCAAGATTTCTGGCTCCTGCTCTGAGGGCCTGATTCCTTCTTCTTCTGAAACTTCCTTCAATATGGTGATGGCCTTGCATTCTTCCCATCTCACTCTCTTTTGTTCCCCTTTAGGATTCTTTTCTGTGTCACTAGGGAACACTGCAGTTGATTTCGGGGTCTGTTGAGATAGCTCTCCTACTTGAGACTCCATCCTCTTGAGTTTTTCACCATGGTTCCTTAAGGTAGCTCTCACATCATCTCTGAAGCTTTTCAATTCGGTTATGTCTTGACTCATGGTTGCAAGCATTCCTTCTATCCGGTTTAATTGGTCTTGAAATTGTTGGTTCGGATTAGGTTGGGTAGGTTGATTATTTTGGCCATGATATGGTGGTTGGGAGTAAGTGTTTTGTGTGGCTTGGTATGATCTTTGGTTGGAGTTTTGGTATGTGGAATTGTTATGTTGGTTGTGGTTGTAAGGTTTGTGGTTTTGTGGTTGGGTTTGTTGGTTCCCCCACCCAAAGTTTGGGTGATTTTTCCATCCTGGGTTGTAAGTGTTGGAGTGTGGATCATATGATTGCCTTTGTTGGTTTCCCACATAGTTGGCCTCTTCCCATTCACCTCCTTCAATGCTTACTTCCTCTTGCTCTTGTGTGTGTATTGCAGCCACTTGCTTTGTTTCTAATTGCCTGGTAAGCTCTGCTAGTTGCTTGGCAAACACCTTGTTTTGGGCTAGAATTGTATCAACATGGTTCAGCTCCATGACTCCCTTAGTGTTGTGCCTTTCTGATGCATAGTAGTACTCATTCTCAGCCACTGTCTCAATCACCTCAATGGCCTCTTCCACAGTCTTTTTCCTGTTCAATGAACCTCCTGATGAATGGTCTACAGCCTTCCTTGATTCATAAGAGAGTCCATCATAGAAAATATGCAATTGCACCCAATCGTGGAACATGTCTGGTGGGCATTTCCTTGTCAAGTCCTTGAATCTCTCCCATGCCTCGTAGAGAGTTTCACCATCTTGTTGTCTAAAAGTCTGAACCTCAGATCGAAGCCTATTGACCTTTTGTGGGGGGTAGAAACGTGCCAGAAACTTGCTTTCCACCTCATCCCATGTTGTTAGACTCCCCCTTGGGAATGATTCCAGCCACTTAGCTGCTTTGTCCCTAAGTGAAAATGGGAACAAAAGCAGTTTATAGGCATCTTCCTGGACTCCATTGGACTTCACAGTGTCACAAATTCTCAGGAATTTTGTGAGATGTTGGTTTGGGTCTTCATTAGCACTTCCACCAAATGAACAATGATTCTCCACAAGTGATATTAGCTGTGGTTTGAGTTCAAAATTGTTGGCCTGAATGGGTGGTTTCTGAATGCTGCTACCACAATTCCCAGAGGTTGGGTTTATGTATGAACTAAGAACCCTCCTCTCAGGAATGGCATTGTTTCCATCAGCTCTCTCATGGTTGTGAACTTCTCTATCCATGTTGAGATCTAAAGCTTCCTCAAAATTGTCCTCAGATTCTCCTTCAGATTCCTCTTCTCCCACTACTCTCTTCCCTCTTGCTTCCCTTCTCAGTCTATGAAGGGTCCTCTCTGGTTCGGTATATGGAGGAGTTGATGTCTCTCCTCTCCTACCTGTCATACAAGAACACAGCACAGGCACAAACAAGTGAAATACTCTTGGTTAATGGAAGAGTATGGTTAGAGCAATTGAGGAATTAATTCAAACAGTTAGTGAGTCAGTGAGTTAGTTGCTTGAATTTAAAGGCATAAAGAAAGAAAGCATGTAACCGAGTGCAGAAATTAAAATTCAACAAGTAACTTGAACAGAATTAACAAAGCAAGAGAAATTGCTCAATCTAGTTAGCTTCCAATTGGAGAATTGTCAATCGAAAACCAATCCCCGGCAACGGCGCCATAAACTTGATGCGCATAAACTAGTTATGCTACGAATTAGGAAATTGCACGAGCGGCAAAATTCCTTCCGGCAAGTGCACCGGTTATCGTCAAGTAAAAACTCACAATAGAGTGAGGTCGAATCCCACAAGGATTGGTTGAGTGAGCAATTCAGATTAGAAGTGTGTTCTAGTTGAGCGGAATCAAGATTTAGATGAGAATTGCGGAATGTAAAATTGGCGGGAAAAGTAAATGACAAGAAATTGAAATGGCGGAATCTTAAATTGCATGAATTAAAGAGCAGAATGTAAATTGCTGAAATTAAAAGGGAATGGGGGTGATTGCAAGAATTGAGTTGCAGAATGTAAAGAGAAAGTGGAAATCAGAAATGGGGAATTCATTGGGTGTTAGGAGATATTGAGATCTCCGAATCAAAACATATATATCTCTTCCTCAACCCATGCATTCATTGAATTTTGCTTGGCAATCTTATATGATTGGATCCCAATCCCTTGGCTCACCAATTCTCTCTAAAAATGAACAAATTCCCAATCCCTTGGTTTAAATGTTCATAAGAAGAGATGATGCTTGATCACTGATTATACCACACAATTTCATGAACCACAATTTGGTAGGATTACATGTCACAATATCCATCCAAACCCCAATCCAATTCACTGTGAGAAAGCTTCTCTAGCATGAATCCTCCATTCCTTTCCCAAGGTTCCGAAGGATTCCAATTATGGGTAGTTTCTTTCCCAAGACAACTACCCAATGGAATTAGAACGAGAAGCTTTCTAACAAAATTCAAGAGAAAAGATTGAAGAAGAAGATAAACTATTATTGATTCATTGAATTACAATAGAGCTCCCTAACCCAATGAAAGGGGTTTAGTGAGTCATAGCTCTAAATTCAATTACAAAGAAATGAAAACTAGCTAAATGCAAAAGTAAAAGTTCCAAAAAGTCCCCTTCTAACTTAAATTCTATCCTATTTATACACTTTCTATATTGAGCTTCTGTTGTGTTTCTTGGGCTTTGAGGCCTCTCCCTGCTTTCCTTTTGCCTTGGGTTTATGATCCATAATCTTGATGAGGCTGTTGATCCAAATTCTGTAACATTCATTGAGCCAACTTAGTGATAATCAAATAATGACACATGACTCAATAAATTGAAATTTCAAACTCATCAATCCTTCAGGCCCAATCCCATAAACCATGATATTCAATTGGGTTTCATACCAGAATAAGTTTAAGTTAATGTTTGTGCTCAAATACTAACTTAAACCACAATATTTTTGGTCCAGAAACCTTTTCCAAGAGTGGCGTTTAAGTTGCAGTTTAAGCTTAAACTGCAGCTTAAACGCCAGACACTTCCAGTGAGGCCTTTTGTAGAAGCACGTTTAAGCTTCAGTTTAAGGTTAAACTGAAGCTTAAACGTGGAAATGGAAGAAGGCAGCCCTGGAGAGTCATGTAGTCGAACACGTTTAAGCTTCAGTTTAAGGTTAAACTGAAGCTTAAACGTGGATATAGGAAGGGCAGCTCTGGAGGTCGAACACGTTTAACCTCCAGTTTAAGGTTAAACTGGAGGTTAAACGTGGAAATGGAAGGAGGCATCCTGGAGGTCGAACACGTTTAACCTCCAGTTTAAGGTTAAACTGGAGGTTAAACGTGGAAGCTTAGAAGGGTAGCCCTGGAGGTGTCGAACACGTTTAAGCTCCAGTTTGAGGTCAAACTGGAGCTTAAACGTGGAAATGGAGAGAGCAACCCTGGAGGAGAAAACTTGGTCGAACACGTTTAAGCTCCAGTTTGAGGTCAAACTGGAGCTTAAACGTGGAAATGGCTCCCTGGTGCTTTTCCCATTCTGGCGTTTAACCTCCAGTTTAAGGTTAAACTGGAGGTTAAACGTGGAACTCCTTCCTGAGTGGCATTATCATTCTAGCGTTTAACCTCCAGTTTGAGGTCAAACTGGAGGTTAAACGTGGAATGCTTCTTTGGTGAGACTTTTCATTCTGGCGTTTAACCTCCAGTTTAAGGTTAAACTGGAGGTTAAACTTCAATTCCAGCATTTCTTAGCCTTCCTGATTCTGGCGTTTAAGCTCCAGTTTAGGCTTAAACTGGAACTTAAACTCCACATGTGATATTCAAGCTTCCTTTATTGATTTTGTTGCTTCCTTGCTTAGCCTCTTCTTCCCTGAAATCATCCAAACAATTGCATCAAAGTCTTGCAAAATTTCATGAGAAATCTTCCATTAATAGCATTCAAGTAATATAACTAAAAACTCATGGAATTTGCATCAAAATCATACTGTTTGGATGGTTCATTGCTTTGTTCTCATTTTAACCATTCTTGGTTACTTTAAGCTCACGAAAATGCATAAAACAACTAAAACTAACAGAAAAATGCTAGTGAAACTAGCCTAAGATGCCTTGGCATCAGGATACCCGCCCCGCCGGGGTTTTGCCATCTCTAGATACGAGCGGGATACTCTTGCCTCAGACCTCACATCTCAACGCAAGCGGGATGAACCACTGCCTTTACGCCGCCGCCGCTACCTCGACAGGCGGGATCCAACCACCGTCCCTGCCGGGCGCATAGCCTCTCAAAATCTCAGTAAAAATAATATTTCAGTGGTTTTTAGAAAACATTTTCAGTATACAGAGATCCATTGTCTCAATCCGAGTCCTCGACTCATCTCAACCACTGTCTATTCATAACTCAGTTTCAAATGTCAAAATTTCATCATTCCTTATCTCATATATCACTTATCCTCCACCCAACGTCAAATCATTCTCAGCACACCAGAAACCTAGGCCTCCATTTTCTAATTTATCATAAAACCATCTTCTAGAACCCTTAAGTTATATCCCATGTTCTAATACTCAAAATTAGGCCCAAAACTCTTAAAATGGTGTTTTAGAAACTTACAACCTTGTTGGGAAGGTAGAATAGTTGAAAAAGAAGAAAAATTTAAGAAACAGGACGTGTGCGGCCGCATAAGGGTGTGTGCGTACGCACAGGGGTGTGCGTACGCACATGTGTCAAAATTTTTAGAATCTGTTCACTCGCACAACTTGTGTCATTGCCCCAACAGACTGACCTTCCCGACATGTGCGTCCGCACAGGTTGAAGTTTTTCCTTAGATATGTACGCGCACAAGTTGTGCTGGCGCTGCGAATAGAACGTACTTCCCTACCTGTGCGTGCGCACAGGTGTGTGCGTCCGCACAAGTCAAAATTTTCGCAGGGTGTGCGTCCGCACAAGTGTGTGCACCCGCACATATTAGAAATCATGAAATTCTACAAAATTGCAGAATTTCAGATTTTTAACACCAACTTTGCCGGATCATAACTTCCTCTACACAATTCCAATTTTTACAAACTTTATATCGATTTAAAGGGTTTTCAAAGATCTTTAATTATAAATAAATTTCAATTAATTTAGAAAACCGAGACAAAAGTTATGATCGGACAAAGTTTACCAAAAACCCAACTTTACCAAACTTTACAATTACCACCATATCTTACCATACCCATACCAAATCATACCAAACCATCCAAAACTCCATTTTTCATCAAAATGTACCTGTTGTATCATAATACACCAACCTTACCACATTCACCTTCTCATTTCATTATTCTCAATTCCAACATCAACTATATAACACTTATGATCAAAATTACCATCAAATCCACCATTTCATAAATCACAAAACTACAATTATCGTAAGGAACCAACTTTCAATACATACAATCATTCAACATCATCTCATCATTATAATTCATCACAAATCAACCCAATATTCATCAATTCATCAACATTTAACACACCAACCATCATTTTAGTTCAACCTATCTTATTGGTCACTAGCCTATGTGTCCATGAATATTATATACTACATAGAGGAAACCGAAACCATACCTTGGCCAATTCTCTTTATGCACCCAAATTCCAACTTAGCACAAAGAAGCTTCCAACCACAATCCAAGCTTTGAATTCCACTCCAATAAGCACAATTAAGTTCCAAGGGCTCCCAAAGCCACAATAATCAAACTATATACATATAAATTGCTTCAAATCAACCTAGAGTTCCAATTAAACATAAATTCACAAAGGTTTAGTGGCTCTTACCTCTTCCAACAGATTTGGATGTCAAAACCCAAGGCTAAGCAAGGCTTAGGCAAACCTAAACATCCAAAATCACAAAAACTCATTTAACCCCAAAGTCCTAGGAACCAAAATTTTCAAGAGAAGAACTGAGAAGATTTCAAATTTTTCTTACCAATTTCTTATATGGGTTTTGCAGAGCTTTTCATGAGGAACGCGTAGCCGTAAACGGTGCGGCAATCTGAGCTCTCTAACTCAAGATATGAGCTTTTGAAGATTGAGATGAATAGTAACCATGGGGTTTCTCTCTTCTTCTATTTCTCAGCTGTGTGAGTGTGTTTGTTTATGTGTTATGCTAAAATGGGTTCACTTATGAACCCTTTTATATGTTGGGCTTGGGCCCAACTTGAGCCCGGTTCAACCTGTTAGCGTTTTTAGCCCGTTTGGCCCAACTTCGGGCCAAACCTTTAAAATTAACGCCCGGTTTTCCATTCCCAACATTTTTCTAAGGTTTTCGTCGGTTTTCACTTTTTCTCGTGCAGTACCGGGCAGACTTGAACCGGTTCAACCGGTTCAACTGTCGGTTCGCGGTTTTTTACGGTTTTTCGCAGAAAGCACATTTTCTGACTCAGAAAGACCTACTGAGTCCGAAAATCACCTTTAAATCCTCAAATTCTCATTCTAACTTTTCGAAGCCTAATTTGGACAATATTAACTACCATATAACTATGAACTATAAAGAGATATCTACAAACAAACCAACTAAGATGCAATGAAAATAAAGCTACTAAAATTCATCAAAAAGTACTAAAAAGAGTATTGCAAAGTGATTTGAGAAAAGAAATTTTTACCCCCACGCGAAGTCGATCCTCCCCAACATTTAGTTTGTGCACGGTCCTCCATGCTTACGTAGGATCTGGGAGAATGAGAACTTCGAGACCACCTTCAAATGGTGGTATCGGGAATGGGTGGGTTACCATCATCATATTCCTCCCCAACTAGCTCGGATGAAGCCTCAGGAGCTAGGCCGGGGTCTTTTCCTGCTAGCTTTGCCGCGATCCACTCAAAACGTTTGTGCTCCAAATGCTCTATGTGGTGGATATCGTGCAAGATGTCTCGGAATAGATCCGGAAGAGACCGGAGAACCGGTAAAGGAATCGATAAGGTTGCTAGACTTGATGGTGGTGCTACGGGTGCCTTCCTCTTCGAGGGTGTCTTTTCTGATGATCCATTCAACTCTCCCCTCGGAATGAACTTGTTACCTCTTGGAAACTCGAACGTGATATTCATTGGTCGCCTCTCTATCCCAGCTGCGTTTGCTAAGCGCATCACCATCGATGGAAATAAAATGTTAATATTCTTCTTCTCAACCAATTTCCATATCGATTTGCGCAACAAAGGTACAATGGCTATATGCTTTCCTTCCATAATAGCGCAAAGCTACAAAGCAATTCTAAATCTTACATGGGTAGTGTGGGTGCTTAGGATGATGTAGTCCGCCACAATTTGATGCCATATACGAGCTTCGACATTCAAATCAGAGTATACAATGCTAGTGGGAACAAAATTCCTCCCTTTGCTTTACTCCCAAGAAGCACCAGGATGGCCTATTCTCGCAAGAATGGGAGTCAGAGATATTCTTCCTTTAAATACATCCACTTTTAACTTGAAATAATCATCCTTCTCAAGCGGAATGTGGGGGATGTTCAGAATAGCTTCTAGAGCTTGGTTGGACGTATCCAACATCTTTCCCCGAAGGAACACTGACTTTGCTTTCCAAGCTTGGTAGTGCGCATAGAATTCCCGCACCATAGTTTCATTGACTTCAATGGATTCTCGCTCGAGAAATTCCCAATGAAGCGAGGCAATCTCTTGATGAATGGTTGCCTTGTACTGGCTTGGAACCTTCAACGGCCACTCCCAATGGATTGTGCGCTTCTCAATAGTCTCGTATTGAGAGTTGGCTCTTCGATTAACCAGGGTATTCGGTTTAGCCCCTTTGCGATGCCACCAAATATTAGGGGAGCGAGTGGTAGTTTGCTCAACCGGCGAAGTAACTGGTGCCTTACCCTTCTTTTGCATCCTGAAAATAAAATAAAATAAAAGATTTTTGAGATCATAGAAAAACAATAACATAAAATCACTAAGGAAGCACTAACAAAGTTAAAAGAAGCTCTAAAAGTAGTGTGATTTACAAAAGCACAGTGTGTATATTCCAATGATGCGTGCGGTTGGAATATGCACACCGGCGGATACCACGACAATCACACTGTTTACTGGACAAAGCTTACTGCTTCTCAAATAAGTGCTTAAGTTGCAAGTCTAAAACATGGACATAAAAGCAACTTCAAGCTCACACCATTTGGTTTATTAACATGCTTTAAATGTAATGGTCATTAAGGTTGTCGGCAAGAAATTTTATTAGCAAAAAAGTGTACAATGACAACAACCATTCACTCAAAGTGAAGCGTCAATTGCTCATCCTCAAGAAGTGGTAACCATATGTGCAATGTTCGAAGTTAAGGCCAAAAGATGTTTGATCAAGACATCATCTAAAGTTGAACAATTGTAAAGTGATTACCGATTCAAAAATTCCGAAATGAACAATGACAATTGATCTCATACAACACAATGCATTTGTAATTAAAATTGCACATCAACAAACAAGGAAATGTATTGGTGACTTCACTTAATTACCATCAAGAGTCAATTAAAGTTGCACAATTCATACACTATGCTTAACAAGAGATAAATTGAACACATATGATGGCCAAGTCATATGAATCAAACAAAATATTCATTGAGGCATTTTCATCAAACATGTGATATGCAATGTGCAAACTTATCAAAATTGATGCTCAAATTCAACCATAATCAACCCATAATCAAATATCAACACTTGCAATTCAAAAAGATAAAGAAAAGGAATAAAATTAATCTAAGCAACATGAAAAAAAAATCAAAGCAATTGCAAAAATCAACAACAAAAAGAAAAAAAGGGAAAATATGAACCTAAAAATTGAAGGTGCAAATAAGCAAGAATGGGGAAGGGAACAATGGCACTCTTTATAGCCACTGCAAATTTGAGGCAGTTGGGATCACCGGAAAAAAAAACCGCCGAAGAGGAGAAGCTCACCGGTAGTGAAGAAAAGAAAAGAGAAAGGAAAGAAAGAAAGAAAAGAAAATGGAAGAGAAAAGAGAAGTAAGAGAGAGAAGCAATGAGAGAGAGAGGTGGTGGCGGCTTGACGACGGCGGTAGCCGGCGGCAAGGTCGCCTGACTAAGCAGAGGGATGGGGGGGAACAATAGCTGGGAGGAAGAAGAAAGAAGTGAAACTGCTTCTCAACAGGGCAGGTTGCCCTGATAACGCCCAAATCGAGTCGTGTGCGGGCGCACAGAGGCCTGTGCGGACGCACAGAAAGCAAAGATTAGAAGGGGTGCGAACACATACAGCATGCGGTCGCTACGACCAGAGGAGGTGTATGAGTGACGTTAGGATTTTAGTAAAGAATTTTATAAAAAATAGTCGCGTTGTAGATATAGATTCTAAACTAACAAAAATCCCTTCGTACAAACGTTTGGTTGTCACAAGTAACAAAACCCTTTTAAAATTGATAATCGAGTATTTAAACCTCGGGTCGTCTTCTCAAGGAATTGCAGGGAGGTATGTTCTTATTATTGGTTATGAGTCTTGTAAATTGGGGGTTTTGAAAGTAAGGAAGTAGTATGTTGAATGATAATAAGAATAAAATAAATAACTAAAAAATAGACTCTTGGCAAGGTATGAAAACTGGAAGTCCTATCCTGGTTATCCTTATCAATTGTAATGAGAATTGGATTTTTCTCCCACTTTGTTAACTTTTAACTATGAAGGTAAGTTAAGTGGATGAATTAATTTTTATTCCTCAGGTCCTAGTCTTTCCTTTGAAAAAGTCAGAGTTATTGGAACTCGAATTAATTCTTGAAGAATTCTAATTTTCAATCAACAATGAGTTTGATAACTCAAGAGTCACCAATTATTTAACTAAAGCAAAAAGGGAAAATATCTAAATTAAATTAAAAGCATTCATAAATCTGAAATACCTTAAATTGTATTGAATCAAATTAAACATAAGAATCCATAAGCCAAATTGAAAAGATAAATAACAATTAAGGGAATAGAATAAATAAAACTAGAAAGTAATTTAAAGGAACATTGAACCTGTGATGAAGAAGAAGTAATCCTAAATCCTAAAACTAAATCCTAAGAGAGAGGAGAGAAGCTCTCTTTCTAAAAACTACATCTAAATTATGAAAAGTGAATTATGAGAGCTTGATTATGAATGGATGCATTCCCCTACTTTATAGCCTCTAATCTGTGTTTTCTGGACCGAGAACTGGGCTAGAAACAGCCCAGAATTCGCTGGTTGCGAATTTAAACACGCTGATTTTCGCCACTGCGATGCGTCCGCGTGGATCACGCGTTTGCGTCACTTATCGTTAGGGAAACTATGGCAAATTATATATCAGATCGAAGCCCCGGATGTTAGCTTTCCAATGCAACTGGAACCACATCATTTGGACCTTTGTAGCTCAAGTTATGACCGTTTTAGTGCGAGAGGGTCAGGCTGACAGCTTTGCAATTCCTTCAACTTCTTGTATTCCTTCCACTTTTTCATGCTTCCTTTCCATCTTCTAAGCCATTCCTGCCCTGTAATCTCTGAAAACACTTAACACACATATCAAGGCATCTAATGGTAATGAGAGAGGATTAATATTAGCAAATATAAGGCCAAAGAAGCATGTTCTCAATCATAGCACAAAATCAGGAAGGAAAATGTAAAACATGCAAATAGTATGAATAAGTGGGTAAAAAGTTGATAAAAACCACTCAATTGAGCACAAGATAAACCATAAAATAGTGGTTTATCAACCTCCCCACACTTAAACATTAGCATGTCCTCATGCTAAGCTCAAGAGAAGCTAAAAAGATGAAGAGGAATGGTAGAATGTATGAAATGCAACCTATCTATATGAATGCAACTACATGCAAAATGTTTCTACCTACTTAGTTAAAAGTAAACAAATCCTTCAAGAAGAAATATGAACTGGATTTCACTAATTCAAATCACAAAATAAAGTACAAGTAAACTTGCAGAAGAAAATAGCTCATGAAAGCAGGGAACAAGGAATTTGAGCATTGAACCCTCACTGGTAGTGTATATCACTCTAACTCTCAAGTGTCTAGGGTCAATCACTCTACTCTTCTCTAATCATGCTTTCTAAACCTTATTTTTCACCTAACCAATCAACAAATATTTAGCATACCAATGCAAACATCATGAGGTCTTTTCAGGGTTGTAATGGGGCTGAGGTAAAGGTAAGGGTAAATGTATGGCCAAGTGAGCTATAATATGAATCTTTGACTAACCTAAGCTCTCACCTACTATACATATACTCTATATACTGTTAAATTCATGCCTAACTACCCATAATTCCCACTTTTGTATGATTCCATACTCATGTACCAAATTTTTGATATTTCTTTTACTTTTATCACATGTGCATTGATCTTTTATTAACTTAGCATTGGGGTAATTTTGTCCCCTTTTTTATTTACTTATTTATTGAATATTTTTGGATTTTTCTCTCTCTTTTTTTATAGAGAAATAAACATAACTTATCAATGCACATGGATTTTCCATTATTTTTCTATTTTGGTTTTTCATGAGTAGGTTCCCAAATTTCCAATATTCAAATAAATTAGAAAGATGATACATTCCCTTATCAACCCATGTTCCCACAATTTCCCCACACTTAGTTGATGCACAATCTCTATCTTAAACTAACCAAAGATTCAATTGGGGTATTTAATTTGTTTTTCTACTTAAGGCTAGTGATGTGGTAAAATATAGAATAAAAGAGATTAAAAGGCTCAAGGTGGCAAACAAAGGTGATTGAAAGGGTAGGCTTATTTGGGATAAGTGAGCTAAAATCAAACAATGGCCTCAATCATATGCAAGCATGTAAATACACTAAATATTGGACATATAGAATGGAACAAAGCAAAGATTGCAATCATAGAGAAGAAAACACACAAGAATAAAAATTTATGGTTAAATAATGTAACCATATAAATAAGCTCAAAATCTTACAGGTTGTGTGTTCTTTGACTCAAAAATCATGTTCCAAATACAACTTCTGACAAATTTAACACATAAATTTTGATTTAAATTAGTGAAATTTTTCAAAAAATAGGGTCTTAAAAAGAAACTTATTATTTCTCAACCAAGCAGTAGCTAAATGCATAAAATCAAACAAACATGCAATTAAATATGCAAATGCAATAATGAACAAACAAAGAAAATAAAACAATGGTGTTGAAAAGAAGAAAATAGCTAACCCATGGAGATCGGTATCGACCTCCCCACACTTAAAGATTGCACCGTCCTCGGTGCATGCTGAGATGTGCAGGTGGACGGGTTGTTCCAACTGATGCTTTTCTTCAAGGATTGTGCAGATGGACATGTTTGTCTCCCTTTTTAGAAGTTTCTCCCTTTTTCCGTCTTCGGTGGCCAGCCTGAAAGAAGAGAAAAAGAAGAAAAGTAACCCAAAAGATAGAAAATAAATAAAATATGGGTGTTAATGTCAAATGATAAGGGTCTCATTTACATGGAAGCTTCAACATGTACGTGAGAAAATAATAGAAGCCATGGCATACCAGTGGTACAAAATTTGCAACAATGGGAAAGAGAGTGGGGAAGGAGAGATAATATAAATTCATGTCAATGCAAAAGTAATACAGATATAAAATATTGGCATTAATTTAAATAATATTACTCAATCAGAATTAAACAAGTCACTAAGCACCAAGAAAATAAAAGAAAAGATGTAACAGTTGAATAAGAACATTTGAACACCAATACTAATTTTAGAAAAATAAAAATATGCAATGAATGAAAGTATGCAAATAAATTAAATAAAATAGAATGGAAGTGAGAGAAAATAAAAAAGGAAGAAGAAAGAAATAAGAAAAGATAAGAAGAATAAGGATTCGGAGAAGAAAAGATAAGAAAATTGGCACTAATCTGGATAGGTTGTGCGACGCTAGCGACGCGGTCGGGTGGGTGACGCGGTCGCGTGGTGTGCAATAAGGTTAGGTGACGCGGACGCGTGGGGCACGCGATCGCGTGGCCTGAGTTGTGCGATTGGCGCAAGTGCAGCCTTGCGTTCGCGAAACTCTCTGTTCGAAACTCTTTTTGCCAAAAATCCGGGTGACGCGGTCGCGTGGTTGACGCGATCGCGTGGTTGGCCTTGTTTTGAAAAACGGCGCATACGCGTGGTCATGCGTTCGCGTGGTGAGGCTTGGACTTCCAGCACGAGTCCAGCCCAACTCCAGCTCAACTTTTTGCCATACACCCAGTTACGCCGATTTCACAGAGCCACGCGTTCGCGTGGGTGACGCGGACGCGTGCGGAGGCTATTTCGCACATGACGTGGTCGCGTGAATCAATTTGTGCCAAAGGCACGCCTCTAGCCACGCTTTCGCATGACTCTCTGTTCAATTCTTTTCTTCCCAACGCACTAGTGACGCGGATGCGTCGCGTGCGTGTTTTTTTTTTCTGAAGGATGTAAAATGCAATGACGGTGTGGATGCTATGAGTAATTCCAGGTTCAATGAAATAAAATAAAACTTAAAAACAAACAAAAAGAAATAAAATTAAAATTGAAAAAAGAACGATCATACCATGGTGGGTTGTCTCCCACCTAGCACTTTTAGTTAAAGTCCTTAAGTTGGACATTTGGTGAGCTCCTTGTCATGGCGGCTTGTGCTTGAACTCATCCTGGAACTTCCACCAATGCTTGGACTTCCAATAAGCCCTATCAATACTAAGTAAATTCCTCAAGCTTTGATGGGGTTCTTCACAAGCGTTGAGCTCCCAAAGTTGATCCTCATATATTCCTGGATCCCAAATCTTGTTTCTACACCCGTCTTCAAGTTGATTATCATGATTCCATCTGGGTGGCTCAGTCTTAGAATTCTCACTGAGGCGTCCAAACAACTTCCTAGACCCATTCAATCGAGCTCTACACCAACCTTTGCGTTTAAACTTAAAGCTTCCAACCATAATGAACCTTGCAGGACAATTCTTACCACTGACCATCATCCTCTTACTCTTAATGTCACAAAGAGCTCTAAGTTGACCATCCGTCTCCAGTAGCCCATATTCAAGTGGAATTAGAAAGCTAAGGGATATGAATTTTACCCACTTGAATGTTGTGAAGGATGATGGCAACTTAGGTGGAGAGGTCTCCAGCAGCTTTGGCAAAGTGATATCAAGCTCCTCTCCCTTATGTTCTTTCTTGACAACTTTCACCTCTTTGCAAGCTTCTTCAATTTCAACCTCTTCCTCTTGGTGGCTTTCTTCCAAGTCAATCTCTTTTTCATTGCTCACCAAGGGCATGGGAGGTTGTGCCTCTTTTTCTTGAATCTCCAGCTCTTGATCAACCTCTTCCAAGTCTTCAACTATGATATGCCTTGGAGGTTGTACACCCTCCTCAGCATTAATTTCAATCGCCTTGGAAGGAGGTTCTATAACTGGACTTTTCAATGGAGGTACAGCATCTCTTAAGTCTGCAACCACTTCTTCCTTTTTAATAATTGCTGCTTTGTCCAGTTGTTTAAGTATAAAATCGTACTCATCCTCGATGATTTTCTTTCCATGACAACTCCTTTTAACTACTCTTTCATCTTCAAGGGTCTCTCCTACCTTTACCCGTAGGGCCTCCTGTAGCTCTTGATGAAGTATGGATTCGCGAAGATGATTCCTTCTTTCCTGTTCCATATCAATAGCATAATTGGAATCATCTTGCTCTTGGATTGATGGATGTGGGTGCTCTTCCATGGAGGGTAGTGATGGGATGAAAAGATCATTATGTGGTTGAAAAGAAAGTGCACTAGAGCTTGAGGGTTGAATATTGGAGGTAGAAGGTTGGTTCATGCGGGATATAAGATTTTGGAGTGTAGAGGTGAGACCAATGATGTTAGAGATGAGTGTATTGTTATCCAATGGAGGTTGGGGTGGATTTATGTATGGCTCATTCAGTTCATAGGGTGGTTGGTATGGTGGATGTGGGTTAGGGTCATATGGAGGTAAATGGTGTAAAGGGGCTTGTGAGTTTGGTGTTTCAAAGGTATGTTGGGGAGGTGGTTCATAAGCACAGGGTGGGGCTTGTTGGTAATTATAAGGGGGTCCACCATATCTATCAGCTTGGTATGCATTGTAGAGTGGTCCTTGCCCATGATATCTTGGAGGGTGTTGTTGCCTAAAGGGTTGATCAGATCCTCTTGGCTCCATCCATCTTTGATTGCTTAGACCTTGATGCATATTCCTGTTATAGCTTCCACTCCTTTCAACAGATTTAGAACCAAACTCAAAGCGAGAGGGGTGAGAATTCATGGTAGCTAATAAAAATTAAAAACGAAAATAAAAACAAATTTTAAATTAAAAGGTTATTTAAATTTTAAATTTGAAAATTAAATTTTGAAATTTGAATTTTAAATTTTGATATTTTAAAATTTGAAATTTTGAATTTGAAATTTTTGAAATTTGAATTTTTGAAATTTGAAATTTGAAATTTGAAATTTGAAATTTGATATTTGAAATTTGAATTTGAATATTGAATTTTGAAATCCGATTTTTGAAATAAGATAAGATAAGATTTAAAAAAAAAGATATGAATTTTGAAAAAAAATTTGAATTTTGAAATTTGAAATTTGAGTTTTAAATTTTGAATTTTTGAAAGAGAAAAATAATAAAATGACACTAAACTTAAAATTTTTAGATCAAAACGAAGAAAACAACTAAGAACAACTTGAAGGTCAAGATGAACACGAAGAACAACTTGAAGATCAAGATGAACACCAAGAAAAAAAAATTTTTTTTTGAAAAATTTTTAATAACTACCTAAAAACCAATAACCTCTTAATTTACGAAAAAGAAAAAATAAAAATAAAAATAGAAACAAATAAACAGGTAAAAAGCAAATATTTACAATAATATAAGGCACACGTTTGCAATTCCCCGGCAACGGCACCATTTTTTACGTTAGGATTTTTTCTAGTAAAGAATTTTATAAAAATAGTCGCGTTGTAGATATAGATTCTAAACCAACAGAAATTCCTTCGTACAAACGTTTGGTTGTCACAAGTAACAAACCCCTTTTTAAAATTGATAACCGAGTATTTGAACCTCGGGTCGTCTTCTCAAAGAATTGCAGGGAGGTATGTTCTTATTATTGGTTATGAGTCTTGTAAATTGGGGGTTTTGAAAGTAAGGAAGTAGTATGTTGAATGATAATAAGAATAACATAAATAACTATAAAATAGACTCTTGGCAAGGTATGAAAACTGGAAGTCCTATCCTGGTCATCCTTATCAATTGTAATGAGAATTGGATTTTTCTCCCACTTTGTTAACCTCTAACTATGAAGGTAAGTTAAGTGGATGAATTAATTTTTATTCCTCAGGTCCTAGTCTTTCCTTTGGAAAAGTCAGAGTTATTGGAATTCGAATTAATTCTTGAAGAATTCCAATTTTCAATCAACAATGAGTTTGATAACTCAAGAGTCACCAATTATTTAACCAAAGCCAAAAGGGAAAATATCTAAATTAAATTAAAAGCATTCATAAATCTGAAATACCTTAAATTGTATTGAATCAAATTAAACATAAGAATCCATAAGCCAAATTGAAAAGATAAATAACAATTAAGGAAATAGAATAAATAAAACTAGAAAGTAATTTAAAGGAATATTGAACCTGTGATGAAGAAGAAATAATCCTAAATCCTAAAACTAAATCCTAAGAGAGAGGAGAGAACCACTCTTTCTAAAAACTACATCTAAATTATGAAAAGTGAATTATGAGAGCTTGATTATGAATGGATGCATTCCTCCACTTTATAGCCTCTAATCTGTGTTTTCTAGACCGAGAACTGGGCCAGAAACAGCCCAGAATTCGCTGGTTGCGAATTTAAACACGCTGATTTTCGCCACTGCAATGCGTCCGTGTAGATCACGCGTTCGTGTCACTTATCGTCAGGGAAACTATGGCAAATTATATATCAGATCGAAGCCCCGGATGTTATCTTTCCAACGCAACTAGAACCGCGTCGTTTGAACCCTTGTAGCTCAAGTTATGACCGTTTTAGTGCGAGAGGGTCAGGCTGACAGCTTTGCAGTTCCTTCAACTTCTTGTATTCCTTCCACTTTTTCATGCTTTCTTTCTATCTTCTAAGCCATTCCTGCCCTGTAATCTCTGAAAACACTTAACACACATATCAAGACATCTAATGGTAATGAGAGAGGATTAATATTAGCAAATATAAGGCCAAAGAAGCATGTTCTCAATCATAGCACAAAATCAGGAAGGAAAATGTAAAACATGCAAATAGTATGAATAAGTGGGTAAAGAGTTGATAAAAATCACTCAATTGAACACAAGATAAACCATAAAATAGTGGTTTATCAATGAGCGTGTGCAGACGCACAGCATAGAGCGCACGCACAGGGGTCGCAAGATAAGGGATGTGTGCGTACGCACAACAGACAAAAAGCTGGGAGGGATGCAGGCGCATAGAGCGTGTGGTTGCTCTGACCAGAGGGGTTGCAACAATTTGTGCGAGCGCACAAAGCCCTGTGCTCGCACAGAAAGCTTCTCTTTTTTTTTTTGTGAACGCTTGAGGTGAAGAGTCATGTGTGCGTGTGCACACAGGTCCGTGCGCACGCACAGGGACAAAGATGGGGGGAGGTTGTTCACGCGCACGACTTGTGATGACGCTCCCACCAGTGGGGCTGTCAATCGGTGTGCGGACGCACATGTTTGTGCGGCCGTATAAGAGGCGCGATAAAGGGAATGCGTGCGTACGCACAAGGCAGTGCGCACGCACAAGGCAGTGCGCACGCACAGGGCTAATAAAACAGGGCAGTGCCCACGCACAGGTAGTGCTGGCGCTGCCACCAGAGGGTGCTGCAAAGGGCGTGCTGGCGCATAGTAGCGTGCGTTCGCACATGACGTAAAAAATGCAGTTGTGTGCACGCGCACAGGGTGGTACGCACACACAGGTGCCCTGTTTCACAAAATTTTTTCCTTTCAAAACTAAGGTTCCCTCCTATACCAAAGCAACATACCAACCCCAAATCATTCAAACAAATATAAATTCGTGATCCACAAGCAATTCAACTTATTTAATTCAAAAATACCAAAGCAAATCTAAGCTAATCATCATATCACAAGAAAGCAACTAATTCAAAGTGCTATATACAAAAGATAAGGTTGGAACAATGTTACCATGGTGGGGTGTCTCCCACTGAGCACTTTGGTTTATAGTCATAAGTTGGACTTTGCATGGCTTCATTGGTCACTTGAAACTTCTCCAAGGAGGAATATCTCCAACTCCTTGGCATTCTTTGGTTGAGTGTGATAGAGCTTCACCCTATGACCATTGATTTTAAACTTGGTCCCATTGATAGGGTGAATCACCTCCACCACTCCATAAGGCTTGACATCCACCACCTTTAATGGACCATCCCATCTAGATCTCAACTTCCCGGGCATCAATCGCAACCTCGAATTGTACACAAGCACTTCATCACCTATCTTAAAACTCTTCCTCCTAATATTTTGGTCATGGAATGTCTTGGCTTTCTCCTTGTAAAACTGAGCATTCTCGTATGCTTCTAACCTAAGACACTCTAATTCCTCCAATTGAAGTTTACGTTCCATTCCTGCCCCCTTTAAATCTGGATTGCAATTCTTCACCACCCAATAGGCTCTATGTTGGATTTCCACAGGGAGATGACAAGGCTTCCCAAAAACAATACGAAAGGGACTCATTTCGATTGGGGTTTTGTATGCGGTCCTTTATGCCCATAGTGCATCTCCCAATCTGGAACTCCAGTCCTTCTGTTGTGGGTTGACCACTTTCTCTAAGATTCTCTTGATCTCCCTGTTGGATACTTCTGCTTGCCCATTGGTCTGAGGATGATAGGCTGTGGATACTTTGTGGATGACCCCGTACCTTTTCATCAACGCCTCAATTTTCCTGTTGCAAAAATGGGTTCCCTGGTCGCTCACGATTGCTCGTGGTGATCCAAATCTACAGACAATGTTATTTTTCAAGAACGAAGCAACGGTATTGGCGTCATCACAACGGGTAGGAATTACTTCCACCCATTTAGAGACATAATCCACTGCTAACAGGATATAAACAAACCCATTGGAATTTAAAAATGGCCCCATGAAATTTATGCCCCAAACATAAAAAATCTCACAAAAAATCATTGGTTGTTGGGGCATTTCATCTCTCTGTGAGGTATTTTCAGATTTCTGGCATTGATGATAGGATTTGCAAAATTAGTTGGCATCTCTAAACAAAGTAGGCCACCAGAATCCACAGTCTAAAACCTTCCTTGCTGTTCTTTGTGGGCCAAAATGACCCCCACTCTCAGATGAGTGGCAAAATTGAAGGATAGATTGAAACTCAGATTCTGGCACACACTTTCTAATCACTTGCTCAGCCCCACGCCTCCACAAATGTGGATCATCCCGAAGATAATACTTAGCATCGCTTCTCAATTTATCTTTTTGATGCTTTGAAAATTGTGGGGGGAAAACGCGGGCGACTAAGTAATTATCAATCGGGGCAAACCAAGGGGTACTTGGGGATATTGCTTGCAAGGTATCGAAAGGAAATGAGTCATTGATAGGAGTGAAATCTGAAGCTAAATGTTTAAGCTGACTCAAGTGGTCCGCTACCAGATTTTGGGACCCACTTCTATCTCTGATCTCCAAGTCGAATTCTTGCAAAAGTAATATCCACCTAATGAGCCTAGGCTTTGACTCTTTCTTCTTCAGCAAATATTTCAAGGCGGCATGGTCCAAATACACCACTACCTTAGAGCCTAGCAAATAGGGTCGAAACTTATCTAGTGCAAAAACAATGGTTAAGAGCTCTTTTTCGGTAGTGGTGTAATTCGACTGGGCCGAATCTAAGGTCTTCGAAGCATAAGCTATAGTGTAAGGAGCTTTACCATCACGTTGTGCTAGTGCGATACCTACGACGTGATTCGAGGCATCGCACATGATCTCGAAAGGTTGATCCCAATTTGGGCCTCGCACAATAGGAGTTGTGGTCAAATCTTCCTTCAACTTGTCAAAAGCTTTTTTGCAATCCTCATCAAAAATGAATTCCACATCCTTTTGAAGTAAGCCGGAGAGGGGTAAAGCAACTTGGCTAAAATTCTTGATGAACCGGCGGTAAAAACCTGCGTGGCCAAGGAAGAAACGAATCTCCCTCACCGAGGAGGGGTAAGGTAAACTCGAAATAGCATCGATCTTAGTCGGGTCTACGGAAATTCCGTCTTTAGATACAATATGACCTAACACTATACCTTGTTTCACCATAAATGACATTTTTCAAAGTTCAATACAAGGTTAGTATTGGTGCATCGTTCTAGTACCCGAGCCAAATTTTCTAAACATGCATCAAAGGAGCTACCATAAACACTGAAGTCATCCATAAAGACTTCCATGCAACTCTCCAAAAGATCCGAGAAAACACTTGTCATGCATCTTTGGAACATTGCCGGTGTATTGCACAAGCCAAACAACATTCTCTTATATACAAACGTTCCAAAGGGGCAAGTAAAAGTGGTTTTCTCCTGATCCTCAGGAGCTATATAAATCTGGAAGTACCCCGTATATCCATCTAAAAAGCAATAATGGGATTTACCTGCCAATCGATCCAACATTTGGTCTATGAGTGGCAATGAGTAGTGGTCCTTCCGCGTTGCTTGATTCAGCCGGCGGTAATCTATGCACACTTGCCAAGTATTTTGAATCTGGGTAGCAACGAGCTCTCCACTTTCTGTTTTCACCATGGTTACTCCGGATTTCTTCGGCACTACTTGGAGTGGGCTTATCCACTCATTGTCTGAAATGGGGTAGATGATGTCCGCTTCTAAAAGGCGAGTTACTTCCTTCTTGACTACATAAAGTATTGTGGGATTTAGCCGTCTTTGCGGTTGCCGGACCGGCTTAGCACCTTCTTCCAAGATAATTCTATGAAGGAACACTTGAGGGCTTATTCCCACAGTGTCACTTAAGCTCCACCTGATCACTTTTTTATACTTCCGGATAACCTCAAGGAGTTGCTGCTCCTCTTGATTGGAAAGATTGGTTTCCACTATCACCGGGAACTTGTGCTCTTTGTGAAGGAATGCATATTTAACATGGGGTGAAAGCGGCTTCAAATCTGCCCTTTCTTCTTGAAGTGGTAGCTTACCCTCTCGGTCATGGGGAACTTGTGAAGTAATTTCATCTTCTTCATCCTCAAGTTCTCCCTCTTTTGAGCTCTCTTCATCTACAAGATCTTCCTTGGGCTCATGGTGGTTGCCTATCTTGAGCTCATCCCCTCTTCCGCCCTCAATTAGGCTCTCACCCACATCAATGGATTCCTTTATAGGTAGAGTGGGTTGAAAGTCCATCTCTTCAAGTGACTTGCCTCCTTGTGGGGTTATAGCATCAATGCTAGACTTTAGAGTTGATGGAGGCGGCAAGTGTGAATCACTAGGCATCCCAAGTTGTGGAGGAGCAAGGTTGCTAGGGGTAGAATGATGAGGTGTCAAGCGGGACAAAATTTCGGCAAAAATTGCCATGCAATCATCTTGTTTTCTTTGAAATTTCCGTTATTCTTGGATGAGAGCTTGAAAGTTGTGCTCCTCGTGGGAGAGGTTGATGGGAGTGGAATGGTAATGGAAGCTACGTTGTCCCATATAAGGTGATGGGTAGGTTGGTTGAGAAAAAGTTAGTGGTGAGAAGGGTAAAGTGGCTTGAGAGTACAATGGTTGTGGCTCACATAGAAGGTATGGAGGATATGGAGGGGAAAATTGTAATGATGAGGTATTACACTTGGAGTAAGAGGTTGATAAACATTAGGGTCATATGGTCCTTGTTGCCAAGAATTTCTTGCTTGTGACTCTCCTTCAAATTGGCCTCCCATACCTTGATGCGAACCATTGTTGGAATTGTATCCCCCTGCAACATGATAACAACCAGAGTCCAAGCAAAAAGGGTGATAACTCATGATGGAAAGGAAAACAAATAAAGTGTAATAATACTAATAGAAGCAATAGATAAATGAATATATACTCTAGTTATATCTATTTACCTAGAACTAAACAAACAAAAATGTCAGTTACTATCACTACTTAGATAAAGGCGCCATCTACAAATTAGTACCAAGTAGCAAATAGAAAGTCAAATATTCACACTATTCACATATTCACAACAACCAAAATTTTAGCACTCATTGCACTTGAAGTGATTCCCCGGCAATGGCGCCAAATTTGACGAAGGCCGGATTCACCGTCAATCTAGGTTTTCACAAATTAGAATCTTATCGTTGAAGGTATAGCCTAGACCAACGATCAATCCACCACGCCAAATGTTTAATCTAAAGATATATCACAATTCAAAACCAATTCAATTCCGGGAGTTTCAATTCTCGGGTCGTCTCCTAAGGACACTTGAGACCAATGAGTGTACAATCTTGGTTGTGAGGATCATATGATTTTCAAAAAAGGTATAAACATATAAAGCAATGAAAGAACATGTGAAATTGTAATAAATGAACTAATAAAGGAATTAATGAAGGAACTATGCAATATTGACAAGTAAAGTGTAAAAGGAACTAATGTAAATGTGTATGAAGAAATTGAAGCATAAAAGGTATCTTGACTTGGAGTGAGCTAAGGGTCATTTCCTTGTTGGAACCACAACTATGCCAACTAGAATGGATCAATCTTATTTGATCAACTCTCACATCGAAAAGTAAGTTAAATGAGCATAAGTGTTCTTAACCCACAAATCCTAAATTGCTTGCTAATTAACTTAGCAACAACATAGTGTTAGTGGGAACAAGAACAATTAACAATCCAAAATTGACACTAAATGTTGGACATTCCAACTCTAGGAACCCAATTGCTCACTTTCTCCAAGCCAAGAGATAGAAAACTAGCCCAAAATCATGCTTGACATTTTGTCAAACACTTGGTGGGCAAAAAGCTTAAACATGGGAAAAATGAGAAAGAGCTTGAAATCAAAAGCAACAAATGATCTCAATCAACAATAAAGACTCAAGAAAGCATGTAAACATCATCAAACATCAAATTCATCAACAAAAAATAGAAATTGCAAAGGATAAGTGAAATTGAACTATAACTTGAATTATAAGAAAGTGTAAGAACAATGTAACTATAAAGATTAATAGCAAGAGATACTTACAATAAGAATTAGCAAAATCCAAGATCAAAATTAAAATGGCACTTGAATGTAAAAATCCTAGTATAAATCCTAGTAGAGAAGATGATAAAAAACTTAAAGAAAAACTACACTAAAAACTATCTACTCCTAAGCTATTCTAAGTTGATAAAATCCACCAAATTCAATACAAGATAAACCATAAAATTGTGGTTTATCATAGTGACATCAGCATCTTCTTTTGGCAGCACTGCAGCTTAGTGTTTCTTTTGTTTTAGACTCTCACTTTTGTTTTTCGAGAGACCAAGTTTGAAGACTAGGCTAGTCTGGGCATCAAATTAGGGGCTTCCTATATGGACCAGATGGTGCGGTATTTGTAACCCACTAATTTACCGGTAACTGTACCGGATCGTACCAAGTAATACCTTACGTGAGTAAGGGTCGATCCCACGAGGATTGATGGATTAAGCAACAATAGTGTTTGATAGGATTAGTTAGACAAACAGAAAATAGTGTTGAGATGCAATATAAAAGACATTAAACAATATAAAGAATATTGAAGAAAGGCAAGTAAATACTTTGGGAAGAAAATATGGAGAAGATAGTTAAGGTTTCAGAGTTATCTATTTTTCTGGAATTATTTTTCTTACTAACTATTTTAATCATGTAGGATTTAATTTATGACAAACTATATGTGACTAGACTCTAATTTCTTAGACATTCCTAGTCTCCTCTAAAATTCATCAATAACCAATTCCTTGGTCAATTAATTCCAATTAGAGAGTGATGATCAAATTCCATTTTATATGCCACAAAAACTCTAATTACCTAAAAATAAAAAGATTATATGTCACGTATCCCGTTAAATCCAGATAATTAAAATTTAGGAGAATTTGTTTTCAAGCTGTTGTTCAAGTAAAGAGCTTTTCCAAATTATACAAGAACTCAAATAGAAAGAGGGTCATACTTCCGTTCCACCCAAATTCATAAAATAAATAACGAAAACAATTCTTAAATATAAATCAAGACATGAATTAAAATAGAGAAACAATAAAATCAATCCATACAATAGATAGAGCTCCTAACCTTAACAATGGAGGATTAGTTGCTCATGGTTCAAAGTAGAAAATAAGGATTCAGGTAAAAATGTACTCTGGTAGTCTGGGATTGGAATAATGTTGAGGTGGTATCCTCATATTTATATCTAATCCTAATTAATTTAAAATCTATCTTTAAAACTAAAATAATATCTTTCCTATTTTTAAAATTTGAATTTAAATTAGAATTAATTATAGCAATCAGCAAATCTTCAATTGATGGATGGGGACCACTTGGCTTCACTAGGATCCACACCTAACTTGGACTTGGCAGCATGAATTGGAGTTTAGTTGAGTGAAGCTGCGCCAAACTTGAAAAATCTCACGTATTGTTATTGTGTCTTGCGCCTAACTTGAAAAATCTCAAGTTAGGCGCAGTCTTGGCAGCGAGTTCGGAGAAGAAGTATGGAATATTATATATCATTGGAAAGCTCTAGAAGTTAGCTTTCCAACGCCACTAGAATCACATCCATTGGACCTCTGTAGCTCGATTTATTTAGGTTTGAGTGCAGAGAGGTCAGGGTTGACAGCATCATTCGCCTTCATCTCTTCTTCTGCAGAAACTCCATCAAATCCAGCGGAATGCTACCTAAAATAAACAAAATTTCACAAGACTCAAAGTAGCATCCATATTGGCTAAAAGATAATTAATTCTTGATTAAACTCAACAATTTAGATGCAAATTCACTAGGAAAAGATAGGAAAGATGCTTACGCATCACAACACCAAACTTGAACTGTTGCTTGTCCTCAAGCAACCAGAACTAATATAAGCTTAGGATGTGAATTTGCATGAGAATGAGAGTTCGATTAAGCTTATGTCTCTTCTTATAGTGGGATTTACAACTGCAATCCTGAATAGTTTTGGCATCTCACTTTTTCCTTTGAAGTTCTGAATGATTGGCATCCATAGGAACTCAGAATTCAGATAGTGTTATTGATTCTCCTAGTTCAGTATGTTGATTCTTGAACATAGCTACTTTATGAGTCTTGGCCATGACCCTAAGAATTTTATTTTCCAGTATTACCACCGAATACATAAAATGCCACAGACACATAACTGGGTGAACCTTTTCAGATTGTGACTCAGCTTTGCTAGAGTCCCCAGTTAGAGGTGCCCAGAGTTCTTAAGCACACTCGTTTTGCTTTGGACCACGACTTTAACCGTTCAATCTCAAGCTTTTCACTTGACACCTTCACGCCACAAGCACATGGTTAAGGACATCTTGATTTAGCTGCTTAGGCCAGGATTTTATTCCTTTGGGCCCTCCTATCTATTAATGCTCAAAGTCTTGGATCCTTTTTACCCTTCGCCTTTTAGTTTAAAGGGTCATTGGCTTTTTCTGCTTGTTTTTTTCTTTTTTTTCTTTTATTTATTTATTTATTTATTTATTTTTTCGCCATTTTTTTCACAAGCTTCGTGTTTTTCACTACTTTTTTTGCTTCAAGAATCAATTTTATGATTTTTCAGATTATCAATAACATTTCTCTTTTCTCATCATTCTTTCAAGAGCTAACAATTTTAACATTCATAAACTTCACTATAAAAAATATGCACTGTTCAAGCATTCATTCAGAAAACAAAAAGTATTGCCACCACATCTAAGTAAATAAGACTACTCTTAAAATTAACTCAATTTCTCATGCAATACATCACTTCTGTATTTTTGATTTGAATTCAAGATCAGTGAGTAATACGTGAAACATCTTTTAAAGTAATTAAGAGAAAACTAAACTAGACCTAGGATTCTAACTAATAAAGGA
Source organism: Arachis hypogaea (assembly GCF_003086295.3). Taxonomy (NCBI): domain Eukaryota; kingdom Viridiplantae; phylum Streptophyta; class Magnoliopsida; order Fabales; family Fabaceae; genus Arachis; species Arachis hypogaea. The sequence continues at coordinate 117,556,272 of NC_092051.1, read as the reverse complement.
TCATGCAACAAACAAAGAAAAAATAGCAGAAAACCCGAACATAATATAGAAAAAGAGGGGAAGAATAAAAAATGAAAGGAACTCAACCACCTTAGTTATCCTAGCGGTCGTTTTATTCTTCAGGTTGTGCTCCTCAGTGAAGATGATTCGCCTCCCTTTTGGTGCCATAGGAATAAACAGAAAACCTTTAAGCGAATCGTCAACACCAAACTTAAAGGTTTGCTTGTCCTCAAGCAAAGAAGAGCTGAGGTGTCCGGTTCCTGTGATAAAATAGCTGCATGATCAGAGAAACAGTAAAAACTCAATATAAATCAAATAATTAAGAAAACTACTACTACGAAAAATAACCAAGAATACGAAATCATCGGGTTACCTCCCGACAAGCGCTTCTTTAACGTCACTAGCTTGATGGTCAGCTCCTCTAAGGAGGGGGATCATAGGGGCTCAGCTCTTCACCCCTTACTTTGAATTTCTTTCCTGTGTCTCCATAAATTAGCTCAATATGCTCCAGAGAGAGGATTCTATTTACTGTATAAATCCATGCTGGAGTCTTAGTTAACACCACCTTCATTCCTGGGGAGAAACCTTCAGTGGGGATCTTTTTGTTTCTCCATCCTCTGGGTATTTTCTTCTTTTTGGAAACCTCCTCCTTGGTGGATGATGCATTCCCAACACCAAACTTAGGTTTGATGTCAGGAGGAATTTTTCTGATTGTCACCAAAGGAGGTTTGAGTTGCAGACTCTGATGTGCATCATCAGGGGTTCTTGAAGGTTTGGATCAATAAGTTTAGCCTGCATGCACCTCTCTTCTTCACCTGTTGAATGTATATCTTTGAAGACATGAAAGACCAGTTACTCATTATGCACTCTAAGCACTAATTCACCTATTTCTACATCAATTAGAGCTCTTCCAGTGGCTAGGAATGGTCTTCCTAGAATTATAGAGGCATTCTCATCCTTCCCTGTATCAAGAATTACAAAATCTGCTGGGAGGAAGAACTTACCCACTTTGACCAAGATATTCTCCACTAATCCGTATGCAGGCTTCATAGATTTGTCTGCCATCTGTAATGCTATCTTTGTTGGTTGTGCCTCTTGGATCTGCAGCTTCTTCATCACAGATAAGGGTATTAAATTGATGATTGCTCCCAGATCACATAACGCTTTCTCAAAGGTTGTGCTCCCAATGGTGCATGGAATTTGAAAGCTCCCTGGATCTGGCATCCTCTTTGGTAAGTTATTCTGAATGATGGCACTGCATTCTTTAGTCAGGACCACTGTCTCATTCCCCTTTAAAGGCTTCTTCTTTGACAACAGCTCCTTCATGAACTTGGCATAGAGAGGCATTTGTTCCAAAACTTCAGCAAAAGGAATATTGATTTGTAACTTTTTGAAGACTTCCAAGAACTTTGAAAACTACTTGTCCTTGGTCTCCTTTTAAAGTCTCTGAGGATATGGTATTTTTGGTTTGTACTCAGGAGCCTTTGCAATGTAGGATAAGTTTCAAGAGAGTCTGGGAATGGGTTGTCCACACGCTTTGGAGGGGCGTGCTCTACTTCTTCCTTCTTCTTCTCTGGAGCTTCCTTTTCAACTAGCTCTTCATTGGCCTTGGTCTCGGAGCCAGCTACTTTACCACTTCTCAATTGAATAACCTTGCAATCTTTTCTTGGGTTCACCACTATATCACCTTGAAATGTACTTGCAGACCTCTCAAGTATTTGCTTGCTCAGTTGGCTCACTAGCACCTCTAAGTTTCTAATGGAGGCTCTAGTTTCCTGCATAACTTGTGCTTCCGTACTTGCCACTTGTTCACTTATTACGGTGATAGCCTTGCATTCCTCTCTTGGATTTGGAATTGTGTTACCAGAAAGGCTATTAGTGGTCCTCTGATCAATTTCATTAACTTTTGTGGCTAATTGACCCATTTGAATCTCCAAATTCTTGATTGATGCTCTGGTTTCCTGTCTAAAACCTGTCAATATTACTTTCAAATCATTGTTCTGCTGGAAACTGCCCTGAGAACTATTGTTGAAGTTCTGAGGTCTCTGAGGTTGATCTCTCCATCCAAAATAAGGGTGATTCCTCCACCCCTGATTGTATGTCTTAGAATATGGATCATTGTTGGGATTTCTAGGACCACTCCCCATGTAATTGACCTGTTCAGAAGAAGATTGAGCACAATCATAATTATCATTTTGCATAAAGTTACGTGCCATGTCATAGGAGACTTCCTGTGGTGGATTTTGGGTGTTGATAGCTAAGACTTGCATGCCACCCATCTGTTGAGTAAGTAGATTTATTTGCTGAGACATCAGCTTGTTCTGAGCAAGAAGAGCATTAACAACTTCTACTTCCAACATGCCTCTCTTTTGAGGGGTCTCAGAGTTCACAAGATTTCTGTTAGATGAGTATAAATATTGGTTGCTTGCAACCAATTCAATAAGCTCAATAGTCTCCTCTGGTGTCTTCTTCTTGTGCAGTGAACCGCCTGCAGAAGTATCTAAGCTCATCTTGGACATCTCACCCAAGCCTTCATAAAAAATATCTAGTTGGGTCCACTTGGAGAATATGTCCAGAGGGCATTGCCTAGTCAGTAGCTTATACCTCTCCCAACCCTCATAAAGAGTTTCACCCTCCTTTTGCCTAAAGGTCTGAACTTCCAACCTAAGCTTAGTCAGCTTCTTTGGTGAAAAAAATTTAATGAGAAACTCAGTAACAACCTTTTCCCATGTATTCAAACTCTCCTTTGGTTGAGAATCTAACCATAGCTTTGCTTTATCCCTCAGAGCAAACGGAAAGAGCATGAGTCTGTACACCTCTGGGTTCATTCCATTTGTCTTCACAGTATCGCAAATCTGCAGAAAATCAGATATGAATTGATTTGGGTCTTCATGAGGAAGTCCATGATACTGGCAATTTTGTTGCACCAGGGTGACCAATTGTGGCTTCAACTCAAAGTTGTTTGCAGCTATAGGAGGCACCACAATGCTTTTTCCATAAAGATCCGCAGTAGGGGCAGAGTAAGAGCCAAGCCCTCTCCTTTGTTGCTCATCCCCATTCGGATTTGCCACATTGGCATTAACATTATTATTAGGATCCATAGTGGATTCTGTAGACTTGTAAAGTCTTGCTTGTTGCAAACGCCGCCTGAAAGTTCTTTCAGGTTCAGGATCAAAATCTAAGAGATGTTCTTTGTCTCTGTTCCTGCGCATAAACAAACAGAAGACAAGAAAAGATGGGACTCTCTACGTCAGAGTGCAGAGAAGTCCCTGTGAGGTAACCTGTGTAAAATAATAAAATAAAAATACTAAATAAATAAAAAATTCAAAAATAATAACTGAAATTAAATAAAAAATTTCAAAATTTAAAAGAAAAAATAAATAAAAAAATTAAAATAAAATCAACTGGATAACACTAAACTTAATTTCAGAAAAAAAAAATAATACTAATTTTTTTTAAAATTAAGGACAAAAATAAAACAAAATTAATAGAAAATAAAAATAAAAAAATTGAAGAAAACAAAAACGAGAATAAAAGGAAATGAAAAATAAAAATAAAAATAAAAAAAAGAACGCCTGTAAGTTGTTGTTGTTTTTTTTTTTTTTTTGTTGAAAAATTAAAAGAAAAAAATATAAAAACAAAGAGGGGACAGGGGAATGGGAAACGAGACTTTCAAGCAGGGGAGGGAGGTTGCTAACGAAAAAAACAAGGGAATTCTTTTTTTTTTTTTGAAAAATAATAAATAAATAATATTTAAATAAAATTAAAATTAAAACACCTAATCTAAACAACAAATAGTTGTTAGTCACAGTCAATTCCCGGAAACGGCGCCAAAAACTTGGTGCGGTATTTGTAACCTACTAACTTATCGGCAAGTGTACCGGGTCGTACCAAGTAATACTTTACGTGAGTAAGGGTCGATCCCACAAGGATTGATGGATTAAGCAACAATAGTGTTTGATATGATTAGTTAGACAAACAGAAAATAGTGTTGAGATGCAATATAAAAGACATTAAATAATATAAAGAATATTGAAGAAAGGCAAGTAAATACTTTGGGAAGAAAATATGGAGAAGATAGTTAAGGCTTTGGAGTTATCTATTTTTCTGAAATTATTTTTTTTACTAACTATTTTAATCATGTAGGATTTAATTTATGGCAAACTATACGTGACTAGACCCTAATTCCTTAGACCTTCCTAATTTTCTCTAAAATTCATCAACAGCCAATTCCTTGGTCAATTAATTTCAATTAGAGAGTGATGATCAAATTCCAGTTTATATGCCACAAAAACTCTAATTACCTAAAAATAAAAGGATTATATGTCACGTATCCCGTTAAATCCAGATAATTAAAATTTAGGAGAATTTGTTTTCAAACTGTTGTTCAAGTAAAGAGCTTTTCCAAGTTATACAAGAATTCAAATAGAAAGAGGGTCATACTTCCGTTCCACCCAAATTCATAAAATAAAGAACGAAAACAATTCTTAAATATAAATCAAGACATGAATTAAAATAGAGAAACAATAAAATCAATCCATACAATAGATAGAGCTCCTAACCTTAACAATGGAGGATTAGTTGCTCATGGTTCAAAGTAGAAAATAAGGATTCAGGTAAATATGTACTCTGGTAGTCTGGGATTAGAATAATGTTGAGGTGGTATCCTCCTATTTATATCTAATCCTAATTAATTTAAAATCTATCTTTAAAACTAAAATAATATCTTTTCCTATTTTTAAAATTTGAATTTAAATTAGAATTAATTATAGCAATCAACAAATCTTCAATTGATGGATGGGGACCACTTGGCTTCACTAGGATCCACGCCTAACTTGGACTTGGCAGCATGAATTGGAGTTTAGTTGAGTGAAGCTGCGCCAAACTTGAAAAATCTCACGTATTGTTATTGTGTCTTGCGCCTAACTTGAAAAATCTTAAGTTAGGCGCAGTCTTGGCAGCGAGTTCGGAGAAGAAGTATGGACTATTATATATCGTTAGAAAGCTCTGGAAGTTAGCTTTCCAACACCACTAGAATCACATCCATTGGACCTCTGTAGCTCGAGTTATTCAGGTTTGAGTGCAGAGAGGTCAGGGTTGATAGCATCATTCGCCTTCATTTCTTCTTCTGCAGAAACTCCATCAAATCCAACTGAATGCTACCTAAAATAAACAGAATTTCACAAGACTCAAAGTAGCATCCATATTGGCTAAAAGATAATTAATTCTTGATTAAACTCAACAATTTAGATGCAAATTCACTAGAAAAAGATAGGAAAGATGCTCACGCATCACCAGACCTGGGAGATATTTTGAGTTGTATATGTTCATGACTGTGAGGGAGTAACTAACTTTTCATCTTTCGGGTGCTCTATATATATTATTGTTTATTATCATGTTTGTGTATATATCTGTTTATTATTTTGGTTTGCGTAATCTCACATTTTTCTTTGGTTGTGATTTTATTTTCTTTAAGGAAGGTTTTTTATAAGATCAAGTTTCGTTAACCTGATTACAGGCTTGATATTATTAATAACAGTGTCAATGTAGTTTCAAGTTGGTAACACTCGATGTTTCAGTATGAGCATGCCATACTGAAAATTGGGTTGTTACGTATTATATTCTTGGTGCTTGCAAAGACTATAAGAATATTTTATTTGAATTAATATAATTATTTATTTGATCAAATTAAAATAATAATTAAATAATTCTTTAGTAAAGATTAGAACATTCGTTAGTGTGTGACCCCATAGGTTCAATACTAAGCAGGTAGTAAATTAGTCATTCTAAATTTAGTAATCAAGGTTGGCGTCTAGCAACACTCTTTAACGACCCGATAATATGAAATAATATATTTTTACTAAGAACCTGAAAAGAACAGTAGAATTCCTTCCATCTTTACAACTCTTGGTTAACCATCAGAGTATGGTTTAATTGTCAAACTCTAACTTATTACCATTATTATAATGAACTGTGAATGACTTAAGAAACTAATTTTTTCATTCATTCAATCCTCTTAACCAATGTTTTATTTATCTCAGTCATTATAATCATAGAGCTCAAACTCTTTACCGAGAGTTGACGGCAGGGACGGATCCAAGCATACAAATGAGGGGGCATTTGCCCCCATGATGTTTTTAATTTTTGTTTTAAAAGATATAGTTATATATAATATGCTCCCACTTCAAATTTTAAATGACCCCACTACAAATAAAATAAATTCAATTAGCTAACGTTTTAAATTTATTTTTTTATTTTTTTATCATTTTGACTATTATTTAACCTAATCAAATTTAATTATTGTACTGTCAATTCTTTATTCTCTTAAACCCTCTTCTTATTTTTATATTTTCAACCTTCTTTTTCTATTCTTTGTCTAATGGTCATCTTCTCTTCATCAAAAAGTAAATTTTAAATTCTCCAATTTTTTTATATAGCTCTCCATGACTCTATGTATCTTTCAATTTCATTATTTTTTTTGATATTTTCAATTGCAATTTTTAATTCAAACAATTATAGTTTAGTTATCAATCTAATATTTTATTTTTTTCGTGACTTTATATATTTTATTTTATTCTCGATTTATTCATCCTTATTACTTATTTTTTATCTTTTGTTCTATTATATGTACCTATGTTGCATATAAAATTTTAAAATGAACTGATTAATTTACTAATTTAGAATATATTTTTTATTTTTAAAAATAATGATAAAAAATATTTTAATTATAATATATAATTAAATAGATACATAAAATATTTTATCTAACATTATATCAAAATTAAATTAAAAAATATATAACAAATTTAATTATTTTAAAAAATAAAAAAATTATAAAAATTATGTTTTTATTATTTTATATAAACATACTTTTCAGATAAAGATTTAATTTTTCTAGTATTTATATATAATTCTAATTTCAAATTATAAATACTAATGTATTATTATGCGCTAATATGCCAGTTAATTCAGTCTTTTATTATTAAATGTGTATAAAAAGATTAGTTAGGATAATAAGTTATCTATAATTTAATTAAAATATTTTAATTTTAAATTTTAGAAATAAAAAAATATTTTTTATAAATTATATATAATAAATAGTATTTTAAGAATAAAAGTGTTCGCTAACTCTTTTTAATTTTTATATCTCCATATAATTAATAATATTTAACAAAATTTATTTTATATATATATATATATATATATATATATATATATATATATATATATATATATATATATATTTGCCCCCACTCCTAAAATTTTCTGGGTCCGTCACTGGTTGACGGATTACTTATTGACTAATTTTTAATTCTACAAGTAATTAAATCATACTCAATATCCATTCAACTAGCACTCTAGGGTATTAGATATTCGGAATCAAAGTATAATAAATATATTGTTAATTAATATGATAGTCGCAAGTCAAAGGAAACTCTATTATTATGTTCATCTTGAGAATATCCTATTGACAAATATGCGGTAATCATAAGCATTAGGAATTCTCAAAGTGAGTCAGTTCAATAGTCATATCTCGATATGCACCATCTCTATATATATATCTGGATTATTAATGTTATTTTTAATAATCCTATCACCAAGAACAATTTAGATTAAATTATAAAAAGTTTATCTCTCAATATTATAATTGCTATCACGATGATAAATTTCTAAAGTTAATTAAGGACCATATTATATTAACCCTTTAATATAATAACAATAATAAATTATTTGACACATGATTAATTTGATTGTGGTCATACTACTTATTTCCAACAATTTTTTGTTCAAATTAGTTTAAAATTACATCTAAGTTTTGTTTATTTTTTATTTTTTTATTCCAAAACTATTTAGATTTTTTTCGATTAGTTTTACAAGAACTCGACCCCTCAGGAGAGAGTTATTACAAATAAAAAAAAAATTAGGTACTACAACCTTCTAAATAGCATTTAGTAGTACACCAAAATAAAACATGACTACACCATATGAATCACAATTATATATCACCCACATTCAAAACTACATATTCCCCCATTTGGCATTGTCATCAGACAAATAAGTAGTTTTAATTATTCTGTCCCAACACCCATGTACTGCCACATACACCAGACATCCTACTTACACCGTATTACTTGAAATATCAAGTTGACTATTTAGACTAGTTAAATATTTATTTTTTATTTAAGATCAATTAAATTTGACATAAAATATTTTCTTAGTTAAAAAAGACCACGCTTATGGTATCGTATCCATACCCATGCAACTTAGGGTAAAATCCATACAATTTATGAATTGTTACAATTGGAGGAAAAAATACAAAATCAATTAAAAATTTGCATGAAAAATAAAAAAATTTGATTCAAACTCAAGTAAACGTATGTATTTTTACTCAACAAATTGGGTTTATCATACTCTAAAATTTCAATTAGACCAATTAAGATCCAAAATTTTGAATCGTGACTCACGTGCACTACAAAAAAAGGCTTATGGTCACGGCAAAAAACCGTGATCATAACTAGTAAAAAGGATAACCATAGATTTATGGTCACGATTTTGGATCTATGATCACGGTTTTTTACCATGGCCTATTCTCTCGTGGCCATAGGTCTATGGTCACAGTTACAATTTTCAAATTCTGACACTTTAGGCCATGTTTTTTCACCGTGATCATAGCCTATTTTGTTTTATGAGATTTAATTTTTTTAAAGCATAATCACATCCCAAAATGATGATAATTACAAAATAAATCTAAAAATAAAAAATGATAATCAACAATTAAGATAAGTTGTGATTAAAGTAACTAACTAACATATCAATATAGTTGAGTGAATACACACTAACACTAAGTAGAAACTATTAACAGAATTGTTTCACAGACGTGAGAGCAATACAATTCAGACTTTGCCAGGATAGATTGTTTCTGGTATTGCTATTCTTCCTTCTCAACGCTCGGAAACTTTTGTTTCAACCACTTTACCATATGAAAGCTCAGCACCTGCTTCATTAACATGCAAAGCAAAGTTACATTAGACATAAATACTTCTGTTTATTTTTCTTCAACTTAGGGGAAAAAAACATATCATCAAAATATATATACATTACATATATACTAATAATTAAAAACTTTTGAAAGTTTAGACAAGTATTTAAAAATTAAAAAAATTTTCTTGTAAAATTTTATAATTCTTTTGAAATTTTAGATATCCTTTAAGCTAAGAATTACTCTAAATTAGTATTTGGAAAAATAAAAACTCAAAACACAAAATTCGTTATTAAACCGTAAACTGAACTACAGTTTTCTTTTCTTTCATGGTCATAATATATAAAGTAATAATACTTATGTATTCTTTTTTGTCTTGTATGATTCACAACACATTTTAAACTTTAGATGAAGTATCACAAGAATAAGACCTAATATAAAAGAAAAACAGAGAGTTTGAAATGAATTACCATATCAACAGTTGAAGGATGGTGGGAGTGACAAAAATGGTAAAGCAAATATAAAACCAAAACTAGAATAACTAATTCACATGTTAGTGTTCAAAGCACAAGATTTCTTCTTTCCCTTTAACACAAAAAGTGCAGAAAAAAGTCAAAAGCCACTCATAATAACACACAAACGGTTCCAAACCCAACCTTAATTTCATGACAACATAAAAAGAAAAATAAAAAGAAAGCAGAGAAGTTAAGCTAACCTGTGAAAGGAAAGCTTGTTTATTGCAAATTAGAAACATATGGCACTGAAGTAATTGTGAAAGAAAGCCAGCTCCATTTGCTATAAAAAAGTCCTATTTTACTGTAATTGAAATACATAAATAAAACAAGTCAACGTATAGATGAAGTTGACTTTTATTAAGTTAACACTAAATTCCTCATATTAAGTTAACTCTTATTAGTTTAATGTACTTTTTTTTTGTACTTATTCTCTTTATTTAATATAAAATCAATTCTACAAAAACTGAAATTTATATGACCAAAAATGATATAAGACCAAAAATCAACAGAAAAGAATTTGCTATTGATTTAGTAGTTACTTTTTCAATCATGTGTACTTGAAAAAAATTATTTCTATTCAAAACAATTGAAATTACAGCACCAAAAAAATTATTTCAATCATGCTTACGACTTATGAATGAGATAAGTTAACTACACACAATATGTAACCACTAACAACCAATGTACATGTGGTAGAGGTTAATAAGAGTATAAGACATTGCACCTATACATTCAAAAATAAAATTAGTTGTGGTAGATGGTTAATAAGAATATAAGACATCTTGCCATAAAATACCAATAATCATCAAAATCCACCAAAACTTGCTGCAGATTTGCTTCGTTAAGATCATCACTTTACAATAACAATGCAATAACAATCCAATAACAATTTTTATTAATCTCAGTACAATAATTTATAATCACTAACCTCTTTTTGATAGTTGTAAAGTCTCTCTTTAATCTCCAAAATATGCCTAATATTACAAAACACTGCATTAGGGAGAAAAAAAATAAGAATTGTTCTACCTCATCTATCAATTTTTGCCGCTCAGGAGTCCCAAACCTTGGAGATGCAAAACAGGATTTAATTGTCAATGTGCGCCTCTCTTCTTTCTTGTAGTCTAATGAGCCCAATGCACCATTTGGGTTGGTTGGTATGAATGCAATTAGTGCAACTAAAGCAGTCCTTCCTACTAAAAGAAATTCACATTAGCAACATACAAACCTTCCTATTAAAGGAAAGCGTGAAGCATTAATGGTTATAGTTATAGTCATTAAGGTAGTGAAAATTGCAAATGATGAAACAATCAAGTAATGAAAAATGATGTGTACAATCTCCTTCTGAACATGACAAAAAAAAATCCCCTTCTAAACTGATAAATATTCCTTCAGTATAATCACTTAGTTTGTTCAGTATTTTCCAAACAAGTTAGTGTTGGATAATTAAAATTTGCATCAAACCAAAGAAAGAACAGAAAGAACAGCAACAACAACTCTAAGAAATCAACATTCAACAAACAGAAAGAACAGTAACAACTCTAAAATTTACTCAGATTCACCGAAATTAATATCGATCCAGAGAAAGAATAGCAACAACAACTCTAAAAAATCAACATTCAACAAACAAACAGAAAGAACAACAACAACTCTAAAATTTGCTCAGGTTAACCAAAATTAGCATCGAAGCAGAGAAATAACAGCAACAAGCCAACAACTACTCCAAAAACTAAATGAAACAGCAACAACCACATTCAACAACCACCAAATTCACCGAAATCAATATTGAACTAGAGAAAAAACAGGGTTGAAAATTGGAGCTCACCTGGTTGAGAAGACGACGACCACCACCACCCAAGGGAGCAGATGCTGCTTCACTGGTTCCGACGAAGCGAACATAGGATCACGGACTCACGGTGACAGACCGAGAGAGGGACGAGGTGAGAGACCTAGAGTGACGCCGAGGGAGTGACGAACTGAGAGTGATGATGAACAGATTTGCTCGATGGTCTAGATTTTCTTCCTAAAGAAAGGAATTACTTCATTGTAAGCATAGCTCCAAACCAACAAACAACTCTAGCATCAAATTAAGATATGGTTTTGTCACAAGTACAAACCCCAAATAAGAATTAACCGAAGTATTTAGACTCCGGGTCGTCTCACAAGAAATTGCAATGAAGTGGTCAATTATTGGCTATAAAGGGGGTAAGGGGGTTTTGGGTTATAAGAGGAACAAGAAAAAGTAAATTAAGCAAGTAATTAAAGAAAATAAGATAAAGAACTCTTGGCTAAGACTTAAGTAATTGAGATCACTATCCTTGTCAATAATTCAAATATTGATAATTATAAGGAACCAAGCTCATTAGGTCTACTCACTAAAGCCTTAAGTACGCAATGTCTACTCCTAGGCTTGGAGTATATCAAATGGTTTGATCAACATCAATCAATAAGTCCCAACCTAGCTACTAATTAACTTAGTAGTAGGCTAGAGTCAATGGTTATCAAATTGATCTCCAAGGGTTCTAGAATTACCAATTCAATGAAACCCATGGACTCAAGATCACTCAATCCCCTTAGCCTAGGCCAAGGGTCAAGAGAACTACTCAGAAACTAGTGAAAGCATTCTATCAAACACCTAATGTGCAATAAAAGTAAACATCACAAAATGCTAAAATTACGGAAACCCATAACTAACATAAGCAAGAACTCAACAATATCAATGAAGATATACATAAAAGAGACATGGAAACATAAATTTGCATTAAAAGGAAATTAGATCCACAATGTTCATCAAGAAAAAGGATAGCAAAATGAGAATTTAACATTACAACTAAGAAAGACAAGATGTAGAAATGAGAAATTATAAAAGAAACAAGATGAAATCAAGTAATTAATTCAAGATCCAAGACAATTTAACCTAATCCTAACCTAATTCTAGAGAGAAGAGGGAGCTTCTCTCTCTAGAAAACTAACTAAAGGCTCATGTTGACTAACTAATTGCTCCCCCTTTGCTTGGACTTCAATTCTGCATGAAAATACACTCAAAAACAAGTTGGATTTGGGCTTGGGTAGCTCAGAAATCACCCCAGCGTTTTGCCTTTAAGTGGGTCACGTGAGAGTATCGGCGCGTACGCGCCATGTGCGCGTGCGCGTCGATTGGCTGTTTCTTCATCCGCGCGTACGCGTCATGTACGCGTGCGCGTCTCTATGCGAAGCCACTTCTGTGCGGGTGCGCCTTGTACGCGTGCGCTCCCATCGATGCATTTCCAATTCTTGTTTCCTCATGCATTCTCCACTTTGTATGCTTTTCTCCTTATTTCTTCCATCCAATAATTGCCTTATAAACCTGAAATCACTCAACAAACACATCAAGGCATCGAATAGAATTAAAGTGAATTAAAATCACCAATTTAAGGACCTAAAAAGTATGTTTTTACACTTAAGCACAATTCAAGGGAGAATTACAAAACCATGCTATTTCATTGAATAAATGTGGGAAAAGGTGATAAAATCCCCTAAAATAAGCACAAGATAAACTACGAAATTGGGGTTTATCAAATCTCCCCACACTTAAACTAAGCATGTCCTCATGCTAAAATCAAGAAAGAAGCGAAGGGGTATCAACATTTATTCAATGCAAACTAACTAAATGCAATCTATCTATATGCAACCTATTTACATGAATGCAATGGCTCAGTCAAAATAAATCAATCTCCAAGAATACACATGCAAGCATAAGGGCTAAGGCATTAGCAATCAAAGCAAACCACAATTGGATTGAATCATTGAAAGATTTTACAAACTTACAAGAAAAGATGATCATGGGTGGAAACATGTAATTGAGCGATCGAACCCTCGCCGGATGTGTATCCGCTCTAAGCACTCAAGTGTATGGGGTTGATTCACTCAATTCTCCCCCAATCATGCTTTCCAAGATTTATTTTTCATCTAACAATCAACAATTACTCTATGCATTCATACAAATATCATGAGGACTTTTCCATAGGTTGTAATGGGGCTAGGGTCAAGGTAGGATGCATATGGTCAAGTGAGCTTGAGATTTGGATCTTTTATTATCTTAAACTTCCCACCTAACCTATGACAACCTATACAATTCTAAACAATCTAGCTATCCATTCTTCACTTTTCTACACACTCATGCAATTCCTTTAGATCACTACACATATGCTTTGATTATTATTGAACTTCTCCTTGGGGTATTTTTGTCCCCTTTATTGCAAATTTTTTTTTTTGTTTTAACTAAAATATGTACAAGAGCATCAATGCATATGGTTTACACATGATTAATATATGAGTGTGTACCCAATTCTCAAGATTTTCACACAACTATAAAGCATGCTTTTATCTCTACCCAATGTACCCAACTTTTCCAAAATCTAATGATGAACACTCTCACTAGCCTAAGCTAATCAAAGATCCAAACAAGGCACATTTATTATTTTTCACTTAGGCTTGTAATGTGCTACAATTAAGAACAAATGGGTTAAGCATAGGCTCAAAATTGGCTAACAATGGAAGATAAAAGGTTGGCTATTTAGGTAAGTGAGCTATTTGAACAATGGCCTCAATCATATAAATGCATGTATACATAAAATAATGGACATAAAGAATCAAACAAATCAAAGATTACACTCATAGGAAGAGAATAATGTACACAAGAATGAAAATAAGTGGTCATATGATGTAACCACACAATTAGGCTCAAAACTCACATGCTTGTTTTCTTTGCTCAAAACATGATCCACAAAGTGTATAATCCAAGCAAGTCCTAAAAAAAAAAAATTTCAACCAATTGGGGTGGTGCCCTAGAAATGGATTTCTTGGAAATTTTTCATCATATTGACTAAGCCTATTCTAATGCAATGTTGTGATTTAGAAAATTTTAAAATTTTTTCCCTAGTTTACCTCCTTTTCAATCAAAACACATCTCTTATACAAAAAGGGTCAACTAGGTTTTAACAATCCAAAATATTTTTCTAATCACAGTCAAAAGCCAAAATGCAATATAATATATATATATATAATAAAAGTGCGTGATGAGTGGATAATTTATACCCTTTTGGCATTATTTTTGCATAGTTTTTAGTATGTTTTAATTACTTTTTATTATATTTTTATTAGTTTTTATGCAAAAATCACATTTCTGGACTTTACTATGAGTTTGTGTGTTTTTTTGTGATTTTAGGTATTTTCTGGATGAAATTGAGGGACTTGAGCAAAAATCTGATTCAGAGGCTGAAAAAGGGCTGCAGATGCTGTTGGATTCTGACCCTCTTGCACTTGAAGTGGATTTCCCGGAGCTACAGAAGCCCAATTGGTGCGCTCTCAATTGCGTTGGAAAGTAGACATCCTGGGCTTTCCAGTAATATATAATAGTCCATACTTTTCCCGAGATTTGATAGCCCAAACTGGTGTTCAAAGTCAGCATAAAACATCTTGGCGTAAAACGCCCAAACTGGCACCAGAATTGGAGTTAAACGCCCAAACTGGCACCCAAGCTGGCGTTTAACTCTAGGAACAGCCTATACACAAAAAAGCTTCAATGCTCAGCCCAAGAACACACCAAGTGAGCTCCGGAAGTGGATTTCTACACTATCTGCACTTAGTTACTAGTTTAGTATAAATAGCACTTTTTACTACTGTATTCAGAGACTTTACCAACTTTTGATCTTTTGACCATTGTTCACATTTGGGGGCTGGCCTCACGGCCATGCCTAGACCTTTCTCACTTATGTATTTTATACGGTGGAGTTTCTACACCCCATAGATTAAGGTGTGGAGCTCTGCTGTTCTTCATGAATTAATGCAAGTACTATTATTTCTCTTTCAATTCATGCCTACTTCTTCTCCAAGATATACTCTCGTACTTAATTCAGTTAAGTCAGAATGAAGGGGTGACCCATGACAATCACCCAATCTTCGTTACTCGCTTAGCAAAGATCCGCGTGCCTGACAACCACAAAGCGGTCTACATGATGTTCAACGTAGTCATTGGACGATAGCTGGAGTATATTCTCTTGGACATCTAATACACGGACCCACTCCGTGAGATTAGTATCTTCGTGGTATAGGCTAGAATTATTGGCAGCATTCCTGGGATCCAGAAAGTCTAAACCTTGTCTGTTGTGTTCCGAGTAGGATCCGGGAAGGAATGACTTTGACGAGTTTCAAACCTGCGAATGTTGGGTGCAAGTGATAGTGTGCAAAAGGATCAATGGATTCTATTCCGATGCTAGCGGGAACCGACAGATGATTAGCCATGCGGTAGCTGTACCTGGTATTTTTCATCCGAGACGAGAAATCTGACAGTTGATTAGCCGTGCAGAAACCGTAGACGACCATTTTCACTGAGAGGATCTTACAGCTTGCCATGGAAGGGAGCATGCATGGTTGGAAGAAGGCAATAGGAAAGCAGAGGTTCAGAAGCAACAAAGCATCTCCATACGCTTATCTGAAATTCCCACCACTGAATTACATAAGTAACTTTATCCTATTTTATGTTTTATTTATCTTTTATTTATCAAAACCTCATAACCATTTGAATCCGCCTGACTGAGATTTACAAGGATGACCATAGCTTACTTCAAGCCGACAATCTCCGTGGGATCGACCCTTACTCACGTAAGGTTTATTACTTGGACGACCCAGTGCACTTGCTGGTTAGTTGTGTGGAGATGTGAAAAGTATGAATCATGATTTTCGTGCACCAGTGCGCAACAACCAAAATAAGGGTATCCACAATAGTGAATATGTATAGTAATCCCAAAATGATCTCAAAGATAAAGTGCAAAGATAAAGTACGAAATGAAATAAAGTAGCAGAAACTAGAGGATAAATGTCTGAAAGTTTACCACACAAATGCAATACACTGGTCACGAATGGTGACCTCCCCACACTTTAGGATGAAGCATCGTCCTCGATGCTATTGCTGAAGCACGGGCTGGGGGTCAACAGTCACGCCGGGCTGTGGCTCAGGCTCAGGCTGTGGCTGTGGTACTGGCTGCGAGTCCTCAGGTGGCTGCTGAACCTCTGTGGTGGTCTGTGTCTCTGGGGGTGCCTCCTGCTGAGTCGGCTCCTCAACATGCTCCTCCTCCTGATCCTGCTCATCAGAGGTGGGAGAGTCTGGGAGCGGAGGTAGCTCGATGCCCTGCGATACAAACACCTGGTCTATGCGATCGAGACGTCGCATGATGCGATGCTCGCTGTGCTCCATGAAGCGAAACAGGCGATGTACAAGCAGGTATGTCAGCTCAGGTGCTGGCAGTGGTGGTACAGGTGCTGCGGCTGCTGAGGCAGAAGAGGGTCCTGCTGCTGCTGCGGAAGATGAAGGCTGAGCTGCCTCCACCACTACCCTAGCTCGAGAACGGCGTCTGGGTGGAGGCTTTTCGTGCACCCACCCACCCCACGGAATAGTAACCTCCTTGTCGTCGTCATCTGGGGCTGGTGGTGTCACGTCATCGTCCTCCCATGGGACATCGTGTAAGACCCAAAACTTTTGAAAAAGGACTATCATTAGCTAATTTAAAATTCAGTGTTTCTGTAGCTTTAATTTCAGAAATTTCTTTATTAAAGAAAATTAAAGCAAGTTTTGATTTATTGAATTTGAGATAAGTTATGATTATTATCCAATTTGATAATTATTGGATTATTTTCTATAATTATATTATAAAGTTGGTAGTTGTGAAATAAGAAGGATTTTTATATGATTCGGATTAAATAATTAATATTTTAAATATTAATATTGTTACTTTGGAAAATAAAGGGGGTTTAATTATATTATTTCTAATTATTTTGATTTGGGCATTTTATAGAAAATAATTTGTAAGATTGATGAGCAAATAGTATTTTTCTATATACAATTAGTGTTGGATTTAATTTGGGTTTCAATTACTACATTATTCCCAATTTCATCTGGAATTACTAAAATGCCCCTAACCCTAATTTTTTGAAATGAAACCCTAACCCGTGACTCGGTTACCTTCTCCCCCAATCCAGTGGCAGCAACACAAATGCTCCCCCTTTTTCCTCAAACCAACACACTCGGCAGTAGCAGCAGATCTTCCCCTTTCCCAACAGAACGCAACACACACGGCTTCCCATTTCATGAAAGAAAGAAACTGAGGCAGAGAGGGGAGATCGGGCAGAGAGGGAAGGGCTGCACTGTGACCACCGCCCAGCCATCGCAATCGCCGTAGCGCCTTGCGGAGGTCAGCTTCGCCGTCTTCTGCCTTCCTTCAGGCCGTCTCGCCATTGACATCGTTGAGCAGGGAGAGCGACCACCACGCGGAGCTGCTGTCCTTGCTCGTTGTCCCCCATGGAGTTGCTGCCGTCTGTAAAGCCTGGGTCGCTATTCTGCCTCGCCATCGCCACTGAAGCAGCACCCAGTCCAGCCGCATCGCCATCCCTGCACTGTCACAGAGCAGATCTAGGGCGAGGGGGAGGACAGCGATGGGGGAAAGAGTTACACCACCCAGTCGCCGGTCTGCTCGCCGTCAGCGTCGCCGGTATTGAGGTCAGCCACTCCACTACCACCGTCGAGCTTTGTTTGGGGCTGGAGCTTCTCTTGGAGGTTTGGAGGTAGACAGGCAGAACCACGAGGTAGAGGAGCCATTAGGGTCTTCCATCGAGCTGCAGCACCAGCCACCACCGCAGGTGTCGTTGCCGGAGAAGGGAGCTGCATCTCTGTGATTCTGGCCGCCGGGAGTGGTTATGTGACTTCCAAAATCACCGCCGGAGCTCCGGGCTGAGCTTCTACCACTTGAGACCCTGCTGCTGTCGCCGAAAAAGTTTGCCGGTAAGGGTTTTAACTGAGGTTTCTGCCTTTTTAGATTTTGAGAAGGTTTTAATGCTGCCCGGTTTTTATAGTTGATCCACCGAAGCTTCTGGCTGTCGCCGAAGCTGTTGCCGGGCCGGTTCGAAATCGCAGCTGCCTCATTGTGTTATTTCGGTAAGAAATTATGTTTCGAATAATCTCACGTTAGTATTCTGTTGTGTTTGGTTAATGAATATGAGTCTTGGTAACGTGGGATCGAGTCCTGATTATTATTTGTTGCGATTAGTGTTGCTTTGGTTATTGCGAAAGTGGCTGGGAGCTGAGGTTTTGATTGCCGGTGATTTCGAGTTGAGACGGAAAGGACTCCGTGAGACGTTTGGGTTATGGATTTGCGTTTTGAGGTAGGAGCACTTTCCAAAAACTATATTTTATATATTGAAATTATTACATATGGATACTGATGTGAGTGAATGTGTATTTGGTGATTGTATCGGCCTTATGTATGGCTTGATTTGCCTTGGTTGGTTATGAACGTCTGTTGGTTGAATTGTTGTGTGGTTTTGTGAAACGAAATGCTTTTCAAGTTGATTCTTTTAAAGATTTGAGATCGAGTTTAACCCATTGAGAATTGATTTGAGTTAATTTTATTGAGAATGTAAAAAATAGAATCCACTCTTGAATTCAGCCTGGCTTGCTTTAAATGATCTGGTTTGATAAATGATTGTTGCTGAATCGTTTCTTTAAAGCTTTGGAAATGAGTTAATTCGGTTGATATTGGTGTGATTTTGAAACGGTTTCCTTGAGATATACCAATGAGGCGACTGTTGGATTTAGTTTGATTTTGAATTGATTTTGGATTATGGACTGTTGAAAAGGATTGTGGAACGATTTAGTTGGGACCCGAACCGGGTGGCAAGTCCAAGTTTTAGGGGAGATGCTGCCGAAATTTCTAAAAAATCTGAGTCTTTATTGAAATGTTGTCTGGAAAAATGATGAGTTAAAGACTTCTACTATTTTATTTGAATTATCAAGAAAATGATGATTCATGTTTTTAAAATGAATTATTAAAGGGGAAATTGTGATTTAGTCTTGCTTCTTAAGAAAGGCATTGTATCTCTTTCAGGAGAAAGTTATTTAGATGAAACTTATGTTTAAAGCTGTTTTAAATGTGGCAGGGGCAATGCCTTTGAATTTGACTTGAGAGTTTCAATTAGAGGAGTTTCAATGACTTTGAAAGAACCTGAATATCTATTGACAAGTTTCATTTTGAAATGTTTTGGGAAAGGTTTTAAGTACTCTTTGAATTCTGAATTCTTGCAAGACTAAAATAATTTTGAACAGCTGAAACGCCTTAGAAATTATCATGGGGGTTGAAGTTGGTTTTGCCTAAGTAAAGGAAATGGCTTTGAAAAGAGTAATTGATTACATGACTCGGTATGGCTTAGATCCTAATTTGTTACTCAAACTGGAAAGCCAAGGTTTTAATGATTTTAAATAAATTTGGCAAAATGAATTATGTTATTCTCCCCTAAAGACTTGGGACTCTACTGAGAAACTTTGTTATAAAATTCCATTGTTGGATGGATGATTTTGAATGTTTCAAAATGAATCTTTAACCTTCCATGGTTATGGAAGTTTTGAAAAGAGGATGCCGAGAGTGGCATTGTTTTAAAAGGGGAATTTACCTTGGGTAAAAGTGGCTTATGAGCCTGAGATGATTTGAGAAATGAGATCTTTAAAGCCAAGGCTGAAAAGAGTTGAAACTTGATTTCAAAGTGAAATTTATTGAGAAAAGTGATTTATGGCTTAAATGTCGATTTTATGAATTTGATGATGTTGAATGGTGGAAATGCTGTTTTGTTGTGAGCCGGAATGGCTGTGTATGATATGAATATTGGCTGGTGATAAACCACTATTTTATGGTTTATATTGTGTTTAATTGTGTGGTTTTATCATGATCTTTACCCACTTATTCATTAAATAAGAATGCATTTATAATGCCTTCCTAAGAGTGCTTTATGGTTGAAAACTTGCTTCCTAGAGACTTTTAATTATGTATTTTAATTCTCCTTTATTCCATTCGATGCCGTGATCTGTGTGTTAAAGTGTTTCAGGCTTTATAGAGCATGAATGAGTTGGACATTGGAAAGGAAACTTGCAAAAATGGAAGGAACACAAGAAATTGAGGAGATGACCAGCGAGAAGTGACGCGGCCGCATGACTCACGTGACCGCGCGAAAGAGAGGAAATCGCAGTGACGCGGCCGCATGGCTCACGCGATCGCGCGGATTGGAATAGCATAAGTGACTGATGCCAGGGAATATTGGCTAGTTTTACTAGCCATTTTTTGTATGCTTTAGGTTGGTTTCATGCACTTTCTTAGGAAATAAGCAAGTATTTGGTTGAAAATGCATTCATACCATGATTCAAGCAAACATTGTGAATTTTGAATGATTTCATGAGAATTACGCATGAATTGAATGATAAAATGGATGATGCATAATCTCATGATTAAGAACAAGACTTTGATGCACTTTGTTTCATTGGTTTCAGGTAACAAGAATCAGAGAAGAGCCACATTAGTGGCTACTAACGTAGCCACTAACGTGGCCATTAACGTGGAAGGAAGGAAAGTATGGAACGTTAGTGGTAAAAGTAAACACCACTAACGTTAGCGAAGGGCAAGAAGACCCACGTTAGTTTCCACGTTAGTTACATTAACGTGGGCACTAACATGAAAGAAAAGAGAAGTCCCAACGTTAGTGAGAAAGTTAATGGTATTACCTTTGAAGAAGGAGCAGTGTTATTGGCTAAAGTGAGTGCCAATAACGCTAGCGAAGCAAGAAGACCCACGTTAGCTTCCACGTTAGTTACATTAACGTGGGAACTAACGTGGAAGGAAAGGGAAACGCCAACGTTAGTGGAAAAAGTGAGTGCCACTAACGTTTGTGAAGCAAAAAAGGACCCACGTTAATGGCCACGTTAGTTACACTAACGTGGACATTAACGTGGACAAAATCTCACCCGGCAGCCTGACCATGCCTTCTTCAAACAAGAATAACTTGAGCCACAAAGCTTCAAAAGAGGTGATTCCAGTGGCATTGGAAAGTAGGATTCCAGCTCTTTCCAAGCATATATAGCACTACATGGTGGACACTGAATTTGAGGGAGAAAACCTGCCCCGAAAGTGCAAAGATGAACATGGTATCAACCTGTAGTAAGGCCAGCTGACCTCTTCACCTTCCAAGAAGAGTAACTTGAGTTGTAGAGCTCCAAATGATGCGCTTCTAAAAGCGTTGGAAAGTAGACATCCAGGGCTTTCCAACAATATATAATAGTATGGGGTGGACATTAAGTTTGAACTTCAGAACCTGGCAATATTCATTCCCTGATCGCTAACGTTATTGTGACTCACTTTTTCCAATAACGTCAGCAACTATGCCAGCGACCTTATCCACTTCAAAGGAGCATACCTTGAGTTACAGAGGTCCAATTGAGGTGATTCCAATTGCGTTAGAAAGATGACATTCAAAGCTTTCCAACGATATATAATACTCTATAGTGGGCATGAAATTAGAGTACAAACCAGAGGCATCTTTTAAGCCCCAAAAATACCAACTGGGTAGCAAGTGGGACGTTAGCCACACTAACTTCAGCACTAACACCACACTTGTAGCGTTAGTGTGGCTAACGTTAGCACTGACATTAGCACCTGGACCTCAACTTGATTCTCTTTCAAGGACCACCCAACCTCAAGGAAGCAAGCCCACAAGTGTCAAACCAATCAAGGCCACAAGAAGCATCTGGAATAGGAATTTTTATTTAATTGTAATTTACTTTTAATTTCATTTTGTAATTTAGGAGAGCCTATATAAGGGCCTTAGTTTTTACATTCAAGGGGGGACTGAAATTCTGGAATTGGGGATTGAAGAGGGGTCTTCGGACTCCCTCCCCTCACACACTTTTCCTTCTCTTTCTTTTCTTTGTACTTTTCATTTATGAATTTTGAAGTTTCAATTTTAGTTTCAATCTTCATCTTTACTTTTCTGCACTTTCTTTCTTTTCTATTTTGGTAGAGCAATGATCAACTAACTCTTTTCATTGGGTTAGAGAGCTCTATTGTGATTTAATGGATCAATTGTAGTTTTTATTATTCTTCTTCTTTCTTTTCTTTTAATTTTACTAGAGAGCTTTTGATCTTCATCTAATTGGGTAATTGTCTCGCAAGAGAAATTGCTCATACTTGGATTTCCTCTGAACCTTGGAAAAGGAATGAGGAAATCATGCTAGAAATGCTATCTCACATTGGATTAGATTGGGGGTTGGATGGATATTGTGACATTTAATCCTACCAATACTTTGATCTATGAATGTGTGTGGTATAATCAGTGACCAAACTTCATCTCTTCCCATGAGCAATTAAATCAAAGAATTGGGAAATTGTTCAAGCTTAGAGAGATTGGATTGTCAAGGAATTGGGATCCAATCACTTAAGATTGCCAAGGAGATCAATGAATGCATTGATTGAGGAAGAGATGAGAATGAACTTGATTCGGAGGATTGCAATATCTCTTGATACCAATGTTCATTTTATTTTTAGTTCTTACATTTACTTTTCTTGCCATTTTACTTTTCTGCACTTTATTGCTTTTCCTTTCTTTTATGCCATTTACATTTCCTTGTTACTTATCACTCCAATATGATTCGTCTAACTAGGATAATTAATCAACTATTGATTGCTTAATCTGTTAATCTCTGTGGGATTCGACCTCACTCTTCTGTGAGTTATTACTTGACGACAATTCGGTATACTTGCCGAGGGAAATTTGTTGAGGGACAAGTTTCCGTGCATCAAGTTTATGGCGCCGTTTCCGGGGATTAATTGTGATTAACAAACTACCGGTTGATTGATTTACTAGATTAGACACTTTTCTTTTGTCTTTGTTTTCTTTTGCTTCTTATTTTCTTTTGCTAACTAACTGTTTGTGATATTGCCTCACTAAGAATCCTTTATTTATTACAATGGAGATTCCAATTTCTTTGGTGATTATTGTTTGAGACAGAGCTTTTTGCAGGAAAGAAAGGAGCATCCATCATATTTTATTCAATCAAATTTCATGGGAAACTCTCCACCACCACAGAATGATTCACTTTACTATGCTCGTGGTGGTTGGGAATATCAAGAAGATGAAATGGGGTGCTTCCCAGGATCACAAAATGGTCCATATTTTGATGACTTTGATCACTACTCAAGCTGTGCCTGGGAAGATCAAAACCAAAGAAATTTCACTTATTCACACTCCATTCATCAAGAGTCATCATCCTTTAATTATTCAACCTCACCTCCAACTCTTACATGCCTAAATTCTTCATCACTTGAGTATACCTCAGCACAAAATTCTGTCCCAAATCTATACAATTCATTTCACCATCCAAAAAACTCAATCCACTACCCACAAGAGTCATACCACTTTCAGAACACACAACCACAAAACAACCAATTCCATTCACAAGCCAACCCCAACCAACCATTACAACCCACCCAACCTCCTTTAGATAGACTTGCTAGGATGGAAATCATCATTGAAGAACTCAAAAAAGGTAGAGAAGAAGAGAGACTCACTAGGATAGAACTCCTCCTTGAAGAAATGATAAAGACAAACGAAGAGGAGAAAATAGCAAAAAGAGACCATGAAGAAAAATTGAGACAGAATGCACAACTCTATTCTGAAGAACAATTCATTGAAGAGCTGAGATTACAAAGAGAGACCACTTCACTCTCTCCAGAAATAGAGGAGTTCATTCAAAGGTCAAGAACAAGGGAGGAATCAGAAGAACAAGAAAAAGAGGTAGCCATACCAAGTGAGATTCATATGAAGAAGGAGGAGGCTGTGAGAGTATATAAGCCCAAAGTTCCAGACCCACAGAGGTTACTAGGGGTGACAAAGAAACATGCAAACTCACTCCCAAAAGGCTCAATGCAATATAATGTAGAAGAAAGGGAGGAAGTCAATCAAAGGAGTTCACACTACTTCAACGAAACAGAGAGTTGCACAAAGGGTGAGTTCATTGAACCACCAATTCAAAAAGCTCTTGATGAAAAGGATGCTCCAACCATCATACAACACCCAAGTACTGAAATCAAGGTGGTGAAGGCAATCAACATGAGCACTAAAAAGAGGATGGTGACCAAGAAAAGAAGGACAATATCCATGAAGAAGAAAAGGTCAACCAAAAGCCATTCCACCCCTACCCCAACAAGCAAGTTTACTCAAGCTAACAACAGAAGAAGGCTTGCTAGGGAGAGGCACTCAAAACAAGGGGCATTAACTGGCTCCTCTTTCCTCTTGAGGTCATTCCTCTTAACAAACTGGAAGAAGAGGAAGAAATTCATGAACAACATGTCAAGCTAATGACATTAAAAGAGCGCTTGTTGGGAGGCAACCCAACCATAGGTAACATTTTCTTTCCTTGCTTAGTTTACTTTCAATAATTTGACATATGATTGCATTCTAAGTTTGGTGTTGCCATGCAACAATTTGATTTTCAATCTTCACTGGGTACTTGCAACATTCTAAATTGAGAGTGTCACACTAAGTTTGGTGTTGCCACTTATCTTTCATGCAAGGTACCAAGCACACCACTTATCTATACAATCAAAATGTCTCTGTTTGTATCTCTTGTGCCTATATTGTACCCTTAATCTTGCGTGCTGAAACACATGCATACTCACACTTCTTTCTAAGACATTCATGATCCATCATAGACCCCATCACCACCGTTTTAATTGTTGCTTGAATATAAGCAATCATTCTAAGTTTGGTGTGGGAAGGGGAAGAATAGGAGGAAAAGGGCAACAACAATGAAGATGAACTACAAGGTGGTAAAGTTCCTTTTTTCTCTTACTTATTTCCAGCACTTTAAATTGCATGATTGTCTTCTATTTTCTTTGTATGCATGTGTGATTACTCCTTGTGAATAAGCATAATTTGATATTTGATTTGTAACATGTTGCTATGATATCATGATTATCATCTTGAATTTTACTTGCACCCAATATCTCTAAGAATGTAACAAAGAAATCATTCTTTTGAAAGGAAAATGTTGAAGAATTTTATAAATCTTGGGGCAAGCAAAAGATTAAGAGGAGTGGAGGTTCTGATTGTATGATTGTGTATTGAGGTTGCATGTTTGTGAAAACTTGCATGGGAGCTCATAGACAGGAAATGAAGTTTAGAGAAGTATTATGGAATTTCTCAAACATCTATTGATCCAAGAAGCAGTAACAAAAGAAAACAAAAGAATAAGAAAAACAAAGAACAAGCCCAAGGCTCTGAGCATCAATTACTAGGAAGAAAAAGAATGAAACAAGAACTCAAAGAGTTATTGTCCTAGTTACATGCTGTGGTAGATTTGTGTCAAAGAGAGAGGCTTGAGCAAGTATATCCTAAGGGGTGCTTCAACACCTAATACCTTAGACCAACTGGTTTGGGAGTATTGATTGAAAGCTTATCTTAAAAAGCCGCTTTGAGACATGATACCTAGAGTCGAGGCCAAGATACAAAAAGAAAAGAAAAATGCTAGAAAATAAGTGCTGCTTCAAAGGTGACAATCTATAAAGAGGATTCCATAATATCATTTGGATGAAAGTCCTAAGATCTAAGACTTCCAAAATGTAAGGACTAATGAGCACTGGAATCCTTGCATAAGCATACAAATTAGAGTTAACCCCACTGTCACTTATTCACTTCACCCACTAAGGCATCAAAAGCAATTCTTCAATGCATTCCAATTAAGAGAATTCTTTGTACATAGTTCTTTTCTTGCTTGGGAACAAGCAAGATTTAAGTTTGGTGTTGTGATGCCAGGGAACATTGGCTAGTTTTACTAGCCATTTTTTGTATGCTTTAGGTTGGTTTCATACACTTTCTTAGAAAATAAGCAAGTATTTGGTTGAAAATGCATTCATACCATGATTCAAGCAAACATTGTGAATTTTGAATGATTTCATGAGAATTACGCATGAATTGAATGATAAAATGGATGATGCATAATCTCATGATTAAGAACAAGACTTTGATGCACTTTGTTTGATTGGTTTCAGGTAACAAAAAGCAGAGAAGAGCCACGTTAGTGCCACTAATGTGGCCATTAACGTGGAAGGAAGGAAAGTATGGAACGTTAGTGGTAAAAGTAAACATCACTAACGTTAGCGAAGGGCAAGAAGACCCACGTTAGTTTCTACGTTAGTTACATTAACGTGGGCACTAACGTGGAAGAAAAGAGAAGCCCCAACGTTAGTGAGAAAGTTAATGGCATTAACTTTGAAGAAGGAGCAGCGTTATTGACAAAAGTGAGTGCCAATAACGCTAGCGAAGCAAGAAGACCCACGTTAGCTTCCACGTTAGTTACATTAACGTGGGAACTAACGTGGAAGGAAAGGGAAACGCCAACGTTAGTGGAAAAAGTGAGTGCCACTAACATTTGCGAAGCAAAGAAAGACCCACGTTAATGGCCACATTAGTTACACTAATGTGGACATTAACGTGGACAAAATCTCACCCGGCAGCCTGACCATGCCTTCTTCAAACAAGAATAACTTGAGCCACAAAGCTCCAAATGAGGTGATTCCAGTGGCATTGGAAAGTAGAATTCCAGAGCTTTCCAAGCATAGATGGCACTACATGGTGGACACTGAATTTGAGGGAGAAAACCTGCCCCGAAAGTGCAAAGATGAACATGGTATCAACCTGTAGTAAGGCCAGCTGACCTCTTCACCTTCCAAGAAGTGTAACTCGAGTTGTAGAGCTCCAAATAATGCGCTTCCAAAGGCGTTGGAAAGTAGACATTCAGGGCTTTCCAACAATATATAATAGTATGGGGTGGACATTAAGTTTGAACTTTAGAACCTGGCAATATTCATTCCCTGATCGCTAACGTTATTGTGACTCACTTTTTCCAATAACGTCAGCAACTATGCCAGCGATCTTGTCCACTTCAAAGGAGCATACCTTGAGTTACAGAGGTCCAATTGAGGTGGGCATAGTAGTACAGCGCCCAATACACCAGCAACACCCATCATATGAAATGGGTTTAATGTCCAATTATGAAACCCTTGGAAAAATAGGATGAATCAAAATATAGCTGCTACACCAAAACTGGGTGCAAAGAACCAACCAGACTGACCCGGTGGATAAATCAGGAATACGGAAACAAAAACAGCAATTGGACCAGAGAATGTGATTGCATTATAAGGGCGCAATTGAACAGATCGAGCAAGTTCAAATTGACGTAACATGAAACCTATTAATGCGAAAGCTTTCCAACGATATATAATACTCTATAGTGGGCATGAAATTGGAGCACAAACTAGAGGCATCTTTTAAGCCCCAAAACACCAACTGGGTAGCAAGTGTGACGTTAGCCACACTAACTTCAGCACTAACGCCACACTTGTAGTGTTAGTGTGGCTAACGTTAGCACTGACATTAGCACCTGGACCTCAACTTGATTCTCTTTCAAGGACCACCCAACCTCAAGGAAGCAAGCCCACAAGTGTCAAACCAATCAAGGCCACAAGAAACATCTAGAATAGGAATTTTCATTTAATTGTAATTTACTTTTAATTTCATTTTGTAATTTAGGAGAGCCTATATAAGGGCCTTAGTTTTTACATTCAAGGGGGGACTGAAATTCTGGAATTGGGGATTGAAGAGGGGTCTTCGGACTCCCTCCCCTCACACACTTTTCCTTCTCTTTCTTTTCTTTGTACTTTTTATTTATGAATTTTGAAGTTTCAATTTTAGTTTCAATCTTCATCTTTACTTTTCTGCACTTTCTTTCTTTTCTATTTTGGTAGAGCAATGATCAACTAACTCTTTTCATTGGGTTAGAGAGCTCTATTGTGATTTAATGGATCAATTGTAGTTTTTATTCTTCTTCTTCTTCTTTCTTTTCTCTTGATTTTACTAGAGAGCTTTCCATCTTCATCTAATTGGGTAATTGTCTCGGAAGAGAAATTGCTCATACTTGGATTTCCTCTGAACCTTGGAAGAGGAATGAGGAAATCATGCTAGAAATGCTCTCTCACATTGGATTAGGTTGGGGGTTGGATGGATATTGTGACATTTAATCCTACAAATACTTTGATCTATGAATGTGTGTGGTATAATCAGTGACCAAACTTCATCTCTTCCCATGAGCAATTAAATCAAGGAATTGGGAAATTGTTCAAGCTTAGAGAGATTGGATTGCCAAGGAATTGGAATCCAATCACTTAAGATTGCCAAGGAGATCAATGAATGCATTGATTGACGAAGAGATGAGAATGAACTTGATTCAGAGGATTGCAATATCTCTTGATCCCAATGTTCATTTTATTTTTAGTTCTTACATTTACTTTTCTTGCCATTTTACTTTTCTACACTTTATTGCTTTTCCTTTCTTTTATGCCATTTACATTTCCTTGTTACTTATCACTCCAATATGATTCGTCTAACTAGGATAATTAATCAACTATTGATTGCTTAATCCGTTAATCTCTGTAGGATTCGACCTCACTCTTCTGTGAGTTATTACTTGACGACAATTCGGTATACTTGCCGAGGGAAATTCGTTGAGGGATAAGTTTCCGTGCATCAGTGACGCAGAAGCGTGGACGACGCGCCTGCGTGGCAAAGCAAAACACCGAATGATGCGTCTGCATGAATGACGCGATCACGTGACATGCACAATCTGCATAATCTGCAGAATCGCTTGGGGCGATTTTGGGCCCAGTTTTGACCCAGTTTTCGGCCCAGAAAAGCATACTAGAGCCAAGGAACATGCAGAGACCTAGAACAACATTCATTCCGCATAGTTTTAGTTTTTTTTAGATCTAGTTTTACTCCTCCGCTAGGTTTTTTCTCTTTACATTCATAGTTTTTAGGATTTATGATTTTCATTGTTTTTGCATTGGGATATTGAGAAGAGTTATTGCCTTATCAAGACTTCGTCATTCTAGTTCATTCTCTTTACTTGTCTCTTACTCTTCCATGTCTTTAATTTACTCAATTTTACTATTGGATTATTTTAGAATTTATTAATACAAGCATCATTTTTAATTTTAATTGATCTTTTGATTACTATTTATCATGTCTTTAATTCTCTTTCTTATGTTATGAATTTTACATTCACAATGAGCGAGTAGTTTCCTAACTTGATGGGGAGTTGATTGAAAGGAACCCTTGAGTTGGAATGCTTAAAAGAAAAATTGTAATTGGGTTTATTGTTGGATTACTCTCTAATCACTAACACCAATCCTTCCAAGTGAGCGGATTGGAACTTGTGGATAGAAACAGCATTCCAACTTGTTTGACTTTCCCTTACCTAGTAAGGGATAACTAAACAGAATAACCTTCAATTGTCAATTAATCTTGAGAGTACTCCAACAAGAATAGGGCTTCCAGCTAATCTACTCCCAATCAAGGCTTTTATTTAAGATTACATAAATTCTCTGATTTAATTTTCTATTACTCAATTCAAACCATTTTGAAACCCATCTGATTAATAAAATAGCACACTTTCCTGCAACTCGTTGGGAGACGACCTGGGATTCATACTCCCAGTATTTTAATTTTAATTTCTGTGACACCCTTCTAAATTGATAAGCGGATTTCTGGTTGGTTGAGAACTATACTTGCAACGCATATCTTATAACAATTCTTAACTCGCCAATTTCCGCCACGTCAATTTTTGGCGCCGTTGCCGGGGACTTGCAATAGAGTGCTAAAGTTATTAATTGGAATTTATTTATTTGCATTTTATTTTATCTTGCTACTATGAGTTGCTTGTTTCTTTCGTTAGATGACGCGTTCACTTCCTGATCCAAGCTTGCCAGCATTTGATCCTGAGATTGAAAGAACCATTTCACGAATAAGGCAAGCTCGGCGTCGGTTAGTCCTCTCTGAGGGCGGATCTGAAATGTCACCTGAGGAAGAAACCAGCCCCCGTTCTACTGATTCGGTTGATTTACGTGCAGGTAACATGGCAGCAGCCAGAAGAGTTATTATCCAGGAGGCTGGAGCCCCTGATTTTTCAATGCAACCGTTTCAAGCGCATTATCCAGCGGTAGCTACAGACTTTGAAATAAAGACCGCACTGCTCAATTTGATGCCCAAGTTTCATGGCTTACCTGCTCAAGAGCCTATCAAGCACCTGAGAGATTTTCAAGCAGCCTGTTTAACGTTAGGATTTTTGCCAGTAAAGAATTTTATAAAAACAGTCGCATTGTAGGTATAGTTTCTAAACCAACAGAAATCCCTTCGTACAAACGTTTTGGTTGTCACAAGTAACAGACCCTAAATAAATTGATAACCAAAGTATTTAAACCTCGGGTCGTCTTCTCAAGGAACTGCAGGGAGGTATGTTCTTATTATTGGTTATGAAGATTGTAATTTGGGGTTTTGAAGATGAAGAACAAGTAATTTAAATTGCAATTAAAATAGGTAAAAGACTGTAAAGTAAATAAATAACTGTAAAATAAACTTTTGGCAAGGTATGAGAAATTAGAAGTCCTATCCTAGATTCCACTTAGTTAACCTTTGCTAGAGCAAGGGAAGGTCAAGTGACAAATTAGTTAGATCCTCAAATCCTAGTTAATCCCTAAGGAAAGATTGGGATTATTGAAGTTTAATTCAATTAGAAAAGATAACAATTATCAATCATGTTTAAGTTTGATAACTTCTGAGTTACTGATTTCTTAACCAAGACCAAAAGGGGAAAAGTGAATCTACTAGAATAAAAATGTCTTCAGATGTAAAGCAACAGTGATATAAATAAAAGAAACAATTGTAAACTGAAATACCTCAAATAACATTAATTCAAAAAAGTAATCTGTAACATAGAAGAATTCATAAATTAAATTGAGAACATAAGAAAAAGGAATATTGAACCTGGTAAAGAGATAATCCTGAAAGCGAATAAAATCCTAAATCTAAATCCTAAAAGAAAGAGGAGAGAGCCTCTCCCTCAAAACTACATCTAAATCATGAATAGTAACTCAATTCGAGACTCTCCTTGAATGGATGCATTCCCCCACTTCATAACCTTTGATCTGTCCCTTCTGGACTTGGATTTGGGCCAAAAAGGGATTCAGAAATCGCTGGGAGCATTTTCTGTAATTTCTGGTGCGTGGCCTCTGTCACGCGGCCGCGTGGGTCACGTGGTCGCGTCATTGGGAGTTTTTCCTTGTCACGCGGTCGCGTCAGTCATGCATCCGCGTCATATGCGTTTCGCTCAAGGCGCGCGATCGCGTCAATCATGCGGTCGCGTCGCTATTGGTTCGCGCTGGCATGCGGCCGCGTCGTCCATGCGATCGCGTCGTTGCCAGTTTCTTCAAAAACTCTGTTTTATGCTTTCCTTCCAATTTTGTATGTTTCCTTTCCATCCTTTAAGTCATTCCTGCCTTAGAAGATCTGAAACTACTCAACAGACGAATCACGGCATCGAATGGAAATAAAGGGTAATCAAAATAATTATTTTTAAGCATAGGAAACATGTATTTCACATACATCACATGATAAGGAAGGGAAAGTAAAACCATGCAATTAATATGAATAAGTGGGTAAAGGATTGAATAAATTACTCGAATTAAGCACAAAATATATCATAAAATATGTGTTTATCACTGTTCTACTATCAGGCGTGATGGTGCAGATGAAACTTCAATTCTGTTGAAAACTTTCCCATTTTCTCTTGAGGAAAAAGCAAGAGAGTGGTACTACACTCAACCCGCAGCAACTGTATCCGATTGGGATACACTTAGAAGAGAATTTTTGGAAAAATTCTTTCCAGCTGAAGTTACTGACAAAATGAGGAAAGACATTTCCATGATTGTTCAGGACGAATCCGAGACTCTCTATGAGTACTGGGAGCGCTTCAATAATATTCTGGAAGCATGCCCCCACCATATGCTTGATAAGATAGTATTACTCGGTTATGTCACACAGGGCATGAGGCCCCAAGATAAGACTACATTGGAAAGTGCTAGCAATGGGTCTATGAAAAAGTACAAGACCACTGATGAGGCATGGCAATTAATCAGCGACTTAGCTGAATCTACTAGGAATCACAGACAGAAACAAGGCCGTTCAAAAGCCGTTGCAGAAGTATCCTCTAGCAGAGAGACTGCTGCTCTAACTCAGAGTATCTGTGAAATGACAAACTTGCTGAAGCAGATGCAATTGAATCAACAATAACTTCAGCAAGCTCAACCTTCTCCAACACAGCAAAACCAACAGTTAGTCCCACAAAGAATTTGCGGAATCTGTGCTGATTATAGCCATTATACTGATGAATGTCCGCAGCTTCAGTAGGAAGACAACACCGTGGCAGCCACTCATAGCTTCTATGACCGCCCCAACCAAGGGTACAATCAAGGTGGCAATTACAACCATGGATGGCAGGACAATTCTAACCAGAATTGGAGGGACAACAATAACAGAGGAGGCAGAGACAATCAGGGAAATCAGAGATGGAGCAATAACAACAACAGGCAGTAGAACCAGAACCAGCTTTACAGAGCACCTCACCTGAGGCAACCCCAAGGACCACAGAATACCCAACAGCAGACCTCTCAAAATACTTATCCTTCTTCATCTGCTAATGATGATTTACTGCAATCTATTGATCGGAGACAACAGACCATGGAAAATAACCTTTATGCTACATTAAATGGTCTGAACTCTACTTTGCAAGCTCTTGTCTCACAGATTGGATCAATGACTAACTCCAATAACCAGCCTTTGAGCTCCAGTGGAATCCCCTCTCAACCATTACCCAATCCAAAGGGTGGCATCAATGCTATCACCCTGAGGTCCGGAACCACACTGCAGGAGAGGAATCAGAAGGAGCCAAACCCACCAGAACATGCCTCAGCTGAAGAGGTAGTGGAAATAGAAGATGCTGAAGAGGAAGATGACATACAGGACATGGCTGAAGAAGAAGAAGTGCAACCACAAGAGGAAGCACCAAAAAGCGCAGACACTGCAGAAGACACCACTCCCATTCCATTTCCACAACTTGCAAGGAAGCCCAGGAAGCAGCTGGAACCTGATCCCAAAATGGTAGAGATATTCAAAAAGGTTGAGGTAACTGTTCCCCTTTTTGATGTCATTCAACAGGTACCTAAGTATGCAAAGTTTCTAAAAGATTTATGTATACATAAAGACAAAATTACTGAATTAGAAAATATTCCTTTAGGAAGTTTCAAAAGTGTAGTGACCCAGGTCCTTGTATGGTTAATTGTACTATTGGTGGTGTAGTATTTTCTGATTGCATGTGTGATTTAGGAGCATGTGTGAGTATAATGCCTTTGTCTATATATGATATTTTGAGGCTCCCTCCCTTAAAAAGGTCGGCAGCTCGTTTTGTGCTAGCAGATAAAAGCATTATTATAGTGGCTGGAGTTTCTGAAGATGTCTTAGTGGGCATTAAAGGGCTCACATTTCCCATTGATTTTTATATCCTGGTGATGCCCCAAAATGACTCAGACAAGCCATCATCAATCCTACTCGGAAGACCATTCCTGAAGACCTCAAAGTTTAAATTAGATGTTTTTTCAGGAACATACTCTTTTGAAATAGATGGCCGAGTAGTGATCTTCAATCTGAATGGAGTTATGAAGCATCCGCCGGAGGATCATTCTATCCTCCAGTGTGACATTATAGATGAAACAGTGGCTGAAGTTCACCAGGAGGAGTTTGAGGAGAAGTACGTAGGACAAGGTCCAAGTGTGGGGACATTCTCAGAGGACAATGACAGTGCTTTACCACTGTTACCAGCTCCAGACAACGCAGAGCCTGACCATGATCAGAAGTTAGAATTAAAACCCCTTCCTCCACACCTCAAATATGCTTACCTTTAAGACGGGCAGAAGTTTCCAGTTATCATTGCAAGGGAACTTACTTCTCAACAAGAAGAGCAGCTACTTGGTGTGCTGAGGAGGCACAAGAAGGTAATTGGTTGGAGTTTGGCAGACATAGTAGGCATCAACCCTCAAGTCTGTGAGCATAGAATATTTTTAGAAGAGGGAGCAAGACCTGTCTGTCAACCCCAGAGAAGACTGAACCCCACTATCCTAGAGGTTGTCAAAAAAGAAGTGACTAGACTACTAGAGGCAGATATCATCTATCCCATCTCAGACAGTGAATGGGTAAGCCCAGTACAAGTGGTGCCAAAGAAGTCTGGAGTCACTGCAGTGAAGAATGAGCATGAAGAGCTCCTGATAACCAGAGTTCAGAACGCCTGGAGGGTCTGCATTGACTACAGACGCCTCAACCAAGCAACTCGTAAAGATCACTATCCTCTTCCATTCATTGATCAAATGCTGGATCGCCTATCAGGTAAATCACATTATTGTTTTTTAGATGGTTACACAGGTTATTTCCATATTCATATAGCTCATGAGGATCAGAAAAAGACCACTTTTACATGTCCTTTTGGGACTTATGCTTACAAGAGAATGCCCTTTAGCTTGTGCAATGCACCAGCTACTTTCCAAAGGTGCATGATGAGTCTTTTCTCTGATCTTATTGAGGACTGTATGGAGGTTTTTATGGATGATTTTAGTGTATACGGTGATTCCTTTAGTCTTTACTTAGATGGATTATCTAGAGTATTAGATAGATGTGTCAGTACAAACCTTGTATTAAATTTTGAAAAATGTCACTTTATGGTTAAACAAGGGATTGTACTAGGACATGTTGTGTCTAATGCTGGCATTTCTGTGGATCCAGCAAAGGTGGATGTTATTTCTAGTTTACCTTACCCCTCCTCTGTGAGGGAAGTCCGCTCTTTCCTTGGCCATGTAGGTTTTTACATGAGATTCATTAAGGACTTCAGTAAGGTAGCACTTCCCTTATCCAGGCTACTGCAGAAAGATATTGAGTTCGAGTTCAGTGAAAATTGCAAACCAGCGTTTGATAAGCTGAAGACCGCCCTGACTCAAGCTCCAATTGTGAGAGGACCAGACTGGAGCCAACCATTTGAAATAATGTGTGATGCTTCCAACCATGCAGTGGGAGCAGCATTGGCTCAACATGAAGGTAAGGACCCCTTTGTTATTGCTTATGCGTCCAAAACATTAGATGCCGCTCAGTCTAACTATACTACTACTGAGAAAGATCTTCTTGCTATTGTTTTTGCTCTGGATAAATTCCGAGCCTATTTACTTGGTACGAAGGTAGTAGTGTATTCAGACCACGCAGCTCTAAAGTATCTATTAGCTAAAAAGGAGTCCAAACCAAGGCTTATATGCTGGATACTGCTATTACAAGAATTTGATTTAGAAATTAAGGATAGGAGTGGTAACCAGAATTTAGTGGCAGACCATTTGAGTCGACTTGAGCATATTACAGATGAATCCACTCTTATAGCCGATAATTTCCCATTTGATAACTTGCAAGCAGTATCTGAGATAGTCCCTTGGTATGCACCTGTAGCTAATTATCTAGTTAGCCGCACCTTTCCTCCAAACTTTTCTAAGCATCAAAGAGACAAGCTGAAAAGCGAGTCTAAATATTATATATGGGATGATCCGTATTTATAGAGATGTGGCGCTGACCAGGTAATTAGACGGTGTGTGCCTCAATCAGAATTCCAGTCCATCTTAGAGGCCTGTCACTCATCTGAGAGTGGAGGACATTTTGGCCCTCAAAGAACAGCTCGAAAAATCTTAGACTGTGGATTCTGGTGGCCTACTCTTTTTAGAGACGCTGCTGAATTTTGTAAATCTTTTTTTTCATGCCAAAAATTTGGTAATATATCCAGGAGGGATGAGATGCCTCAACAAATTATGCTTTTTTGTGAAATTTTTTATGTTTGGGGCATTGACTTCATGGGTCCATTTCCAAATTCTAATGGTTATTTTTATATATTGTTAGCTGTAGATTACGTTTCCAAATGGGTGGAAGCAATTCCTACCCGCGCTGATGATGCTAACACTGTTGTTTTCTTTGTGAGAAACCACATTATTTGTCGCTTTGGATCACCACGAGCAATCGTGAGCGATCAAGGCACCCATTTCTGTAACATGAGACTAACAGGATTAATGAAGAAGCATGGGATAGTTCATAAGGTTGCAACAACCTACCATCCTCAAACTAATGGGCAAGCCGAGGTGTCAAATAGAGAGATAAAGCGTATATTGTAGAAGATAGTCAAACCTCATAGAAGAGACTGGAGCACCAGGCTACAAGATGCACTCTGGACATTCCGAACAGCATACAAAACACCCATTGGGATGAGTCCTTTCTGCTTAGTTTATGGAAAAGCTTGTCATCTCCCTGTTGAAGTAGAGCACAAAGCCTTTTGGGCAGTAAAGGAGTGCAACATGGGAATTGAAAGAGCCGGAGCTGAAAGGAAGTTGCAACTGCAAGAACTGGAAAGCCTTCACCTAGAAGCGTATGAGAATTCAAGACTATACAAGGAGAAGATGAAGGCTGTACATGATCAGCACATCAAGAGGAAAGAGTTCCAACCTGGGGACTTAGTCCTCCTTTACAAATCTCGACTGCGGCTCATGCCAGGCAAGTTGAGATCAAGATGGGAAGGTCCATACAGAGTAGAGAAGGCCGAACCGTACGGAGTTTATCACCTAAGTCATCCTTCAAGCTCTGAACTTTTCAAAGTTAATGGACACCGTTTAAAGATGTATCATGGCGAGAAGCTGAAGAAAAACAAGGAGCTCGAGATCTTCCTCTTGGAAGATCCCCACATAGCCGAAGACTGAGCTAGTGGAGCGTCCAACTTACGGATGTTAAAGCAAAGTGCTAGGTGGGAGACAACCCACCATGGTATGATCGTTCTTTTCTTTATTCTTAATTTTCTTATTCAATAACTCTTCTCTTTCTTAGTACATTTCGTGCATCTGCATTTATATACTTTATTTTTATAAAAAAAAGGTCACGCGACGCGACCGCATCATTGACGCGTCCGCGTCACAGAAGATGGGAGGAAATAATAAAACAAACAGAGAGTCACGCAAGAGCGTGGCTGGAGGCGTGCCAGTGGCACAAATCGCCCCACGCGACTGCGTCGCTGACGCGTCCGCGTCACATGGGAACATTGG
The DNA here is from genome assembly GCF_003086295.3 of Arachis hypogaea. Classification (NCBI taxonomy): domain Eukaryota; kingdom Viridiplantae; phylum Streptophyta; class Magnoliopsida; order Fabales; family Fabaceae; genus Arachis; species Arachis hypogaea. The sequence continues at coordinate 117,518,878 of NC_092051.1, read as the reverse complement.
CCTCCCACGCGACCGCATGCCCTGGAATTCGACGTGAAAAGGGTGCACGACCGAAAGTTGTGCTAGAGCGGTGCTAGATTGGTGCTGAACGCACAATCCTTCCCACACGGACGCATGACCGACGCGTCCGCGTCATATGCTTATAATGGCCACTCACGCGATCGCATGCCCCACGCGATCGCGTCGCCCAATATTTGGCATTTAATGATTTTGAACAGAGAGTTGTGCGACTGCGAGGCTGCCCTCGTGCCAGTAGCATAAAACGGGTCACGCGACCGCGTGACCGACGCGATTGCGTCAATCAGTTTAAGCGCAAGTCGCGCAACCGCGTGCCCCACGCGATCGCGTCGCTTGCGCCGCACAGCTTCCCCAATTTGCCAACTATCTTATCTTTTTCTCCCCAAATCCTATTTTCTCTTTTCCCTCCTTATTTCTTTCTTCTTTCTTCCTTCTTTCTCACTTTTACTCTCTCTCTCTCTCCCCCCTCCCACCCATTAACAAGGTTTTTCTTTTTCTTCTTCCCTCCTTACTTTTCTATTATCCTTCTTATTTTTCTATGTTATCTTCTTTTCTTTTCTTTTTACTTTCATTATTCATATTTTCTTTTTCTTTCTTTTTCCTTTTTACTTGGTGTTATAAATTTATTTGAGTCATTATTTCTCATTATACGCTTGTGGATTGTTGTAAATCTGTTTGGCAATTATATATTACTTCTTAAAGGGTTGCTTGCATGTTCAATTTAATACTTTCTATACCTTATTTATCATGCATGCTATGTGTTTGTGAAAAAGCCCATATGGCATTATGCATTTTTCTACGTTATTCAACTATTCAATGCTTGCTTTTCACAAAACCCTTTTTATATTTTATTACTTGAATATAATTGTTATTACAAACAGATTGTTAGTTTGAAAGACTTGGTAATCTAACTTGAACATTGAATGCTTGATCTATGCTACTCATGCATTTGCCTGCATGCCAATAAACCCCTTGTATTTAATTGTCCCCACATGCACTTGCTATATTTTCATTGATGAACTTTTCACATGTAGTCATGACCATGTGTTAACGTCGTTCTTCTTTATTGTGCATTGATTACCACTTTTTCCGCCCTCTTTCTTGCTCTATCTCTTTTAATTTAATTTACTTTCTCTTTCCTTTTTCAGGATGGCCACCAAGAAAGGCAAAGAGAAAGCTACTCCCAAACCACCAGCAAGACGAGGAACAAAAAGAGCATTAGTGGCAGAACCCTCTTCCACTGCAGTAAAGCCCTCAACAAAGCGACTTAAGAGGATTATAAAGGTTGATGATAAAGAAAAAGCATTCCCAGCAAAGGACACTGTGCGATTTCCCAATCGCTACTGTGAGCAGATGTTCCCCATCCTGGCAAAAAGGAGTTACAACAACGAATATCTTCTTCTCCTCCCAAATCATATTGCTACCTTTGTTGAGCCACAAATTGCACGAAGACAATGGAATTTCCTACAGAGACAGCCAAGGCAGGTCAATCTTTCTTGGGTAGTCGAATTCTACTCCAACTTCCACCTGCCAACCCTGCAGTCTGTCTTTGTCCGTCAAAAGCAAGTCCCCGTTACAAAAGAGGCCATTCAAAAAGCGCTAGGTCTTCCCCCTGTTCCAGAAGGATTGGACGCCTTTCAAGAAGCCGCACTCAAGCGCCAGATGTACCAATTTGGCTGGGACGCCGTTCTCAGAGTTATCGCACTACCTGGCAGCAGATGGATCCCGCCCTAAGGGAATATCGGCTTCAGCACTTACCTTGGAGGCTCGCGTATGGGCACAGATCATGTCCCATTACGTATTTCCGAGCACTCACGAGTCCTCCTTCACTGCGGACATGGCTGTTCTACTATGGTGCATCCTTACAGACCAACCTCTGAATCTACCAAGACATATCCGGAATGCCATGGGACACGTACAAATTGCGGACAACTTACCTTTTCCCGCCCTGGTCTCAGATCTTGTCTCAGCAGCCGGAGTCTCCTACAGAGCTGGGGACACCAAAGCCATGCTTCCACGGGATGATCAATACGTCCCTAACGGAAAATATATCAGACCTCCAGCAGCCACTACTAGCCAGCCTACTGAACCAGTTGAAGATATTCCTTCTTCAACACCACAAGCACCTACAACAAACCAACTGCTCCATCGGATTCTCGAAAGGTTGGATCGGCAGGAACACAAAGCTAAGATGAGAGAGCGCCGTAACAAGCGCCGATTCACATACCTCAAGGAGCTGATCATGGGAAAATTCAAGGACTCAGACACCCCGGACTCCACTTCTTTTACCAGCACAGGGAGCCATGATGGTCCCGACTGTGGAGATACTGCTACCAGCCTACCTTTGTTTCTGACAGATGGCACCGAGGACGGTGCAAAGCCTTAAGTGTGGGGAGGTCGGTCAGTACCTGACTTCCGAAGGTAATTTCTCTTCCCTAAACACCAATAAATTAGGATATTTAGTTAGATTTTTCTTTTGTAGAATAGGATAAATTGCATAGTAATAGGTTAGTTGCATGCATGTTCTGCTTGATTGAAAAGACAATAAGTTTCTTCTAAGACCCTATCTTTGGAACAAAATTTCACTAATTTTAATCAAAACTTCTATGTTAAATTTGCTTGAAGTTATATTTGGAACATAATTTTTGAGCTAAAGAACACACAACCTGTGAGATTTGAGCCTTTATGAATGGTTACATTATTTAACCATAATTGTTTTATTCATGTGTGTTTACTTCTCTATGATTGTAATCTATATTTTGTTTCATCTTATATGTCCAATGTTTGTTATATTTATATGTTTGCATATGATTGAGGCCATTATTTGTTTAGCTCACTTATCCAAATAAAGCCTACCCTTTCAATTACCTTTGTTAGCCACTTTGAGCCTTTAAATCCCATTTGTTCTATATTTTACTACATTACTAGCCTTAAGCGGAAAAACAATTATATATCCCAAATTGAATCTTTGGTTAGCTTAAGATAGAATTGTGTATGTCAATTAAGCATGGGAAATTGTGGGAACAAAAGATAATAAGGGAATATGTCATGATAATATAATGGGAATTTGGATACCTACTCATGTGAAATTATAAGAATTAAAAATCTATATGCATTGATAAGCTATGTTTATTTTTTATGTTTATTTAAAAAAAAAGAGAAAAAATATTCAATAAATAAATAAGGGGACAAAATTACCCCAATGTTAAGTTAAGAATTCAAGGATCAATGCATGTATGATAAAATTAAAATAAAAAGTTGATACATGAGTATGGAATGTGAAAGGAATTTCTGGGTAGCTAGGTATGCATTCTAAAGTTATATAGAATATATATAGAGGTTAGGTGAAAGCTTGGGTTAATTAAAGATTCAATTTATAAGCTTACTTAGCCATATATGTATCCTTACCCTTACCTTGGCCCCATTACAACCTTGAAAAGACCTCATGATGTTTTCATTGGTATATTAAATGTTGTTGATTGGTTAGGAGAAGAACAAAAATTAGAAAGTATGATTAGAGAAGAATAGAGTGATTACCCTATACACTAGAGAGACTAGAGTGTACATACATCATCAGTGAGGGTTCCATGCTTGAATTTCTATGTTCCCTGCTTTCATGAGCTGTCTTCTTGCACTTTTTATCTGTTCTTACTATATAAGAATTGAATTAGTGGAATTTGATTTGTAATTATTTTGAAGAGCTTATTTACTATTAATCAAGTGGACAAAAATCATATAGTTGCATTCACATATATAGGTTGCATTGCATTGCATGAGTTTTACATGTTCCTACTCATTCATTTTATCTCCTTCAACTAAGCATGAGGACATGCTAATGTTTAAGTGCGGAGAGGTTGATAAACCACTATTTTATGGTTTATATTGTGTTAAATTGTGTGATTTTATCATGATCTTTACCCACTTATTCATTAAATAAGCATGCATTTATAATTCCTTCCTAAGAATGCTTTATGGTTGAAAACTTGCTTCCTATAGACTTTTAATTATGTATTTTAATTCTCCTTTATTCCATTCGATGCCGTGATCTGTGTGTTAAAGTGTTTCAGGCTTTATAGAGCATGAATGAGTTGGAGATTGGAAAGGAAACTTGCAAAAATGGAAGGAACACAAGAAATTGAGGAGATGACCAGCGAGAAGTGACGCGACCGCATGGCTCACGCGACCGCGCGAAAGAGAGAAAATCACAGTGACGCAGCCGCATGGCTCACGCGACCGCGCGGATTGGAATAGCATAAGTGACACGGAGGCGTGGACGACGCGCCCGCGTGGCAAAGCAAAACGCCGAATGACGCGTCCGCATGAATGACGCGATCGCGTGACATGCGCGATCTGCATAATCTGCAGAATCGCTGGGGGCGATTTTGGGCCCTGTTTTGACCCAGTTTTTGGCCCAGAAAAGCAGACTAGAGCCAGGAAACATGCAGAGACCTAGAACAACATTCATTTCGCATAGTTTTAGTTTTTTTTAGATCTAGTTATACTCCTCCGCTAGGTTTTTCTCTCTACATTCAAAGTTTTTAGGATTTATGATTTTCATTGTTTTTGCATTGGGATATTGAGAAGAGTTATTGCCTCATCAAGACTTCGTCATTCTAGTTCGTTCTCTTTACTTGTCTCTTACTCTTCCATGTCTTTAATTTACTCAATTTTACTATTGGATTATTTTTGAATTTATTAATACAAGCATCATTTTTAATTTTAATTGATCTTTTGATTACTATTTATCATGTCTTTCTTTAATTCTCTTTCTTATGTTATGAATTTTACATTCACAATGAGCGAGTAGTTCCCTAACTTGATGGGGAGTTGATTGAAAGGAACCCTTGAGTTGGAATGCTTAAAAGAAAAATTGTAATTGGGTTTATTGTTGGATTGCTCTCTAATCACTAACACCAATCCTTCCAAGTGAGAGGATTGGAACTTGTGGATAGAAACAGCATTCCAACTTGTTTGACTTTCCCTTACCTAGTAAGGGATAACTAAATAGAATAACCTTCAATTGTCAATTAATCTTGAGAGTACTCCAACAAGAATAGGGCTTCCAGCTAATCTACTCCCAATCAAGGCTTTTATTTAAGATTACATAAATTCTCTGATTTAATTTTCTGTTACTCAATTCAAACCATTTTGAAACCCATCTGATTAATAAAATAACACACTTTCGTGCAACTCGTTGGGAGACGACCTGGGATTCATACTCCCAGTATTTTAATTTTAATTTCTGTGACACCCTTCTAAATTGATAAGCGGATTTCTGATTGGTTGAGAACTATACTTGCAACGCATATCTTATAACAATTCTTAACTCGCCAATTTCTGACACGTCAGCTGGTTCTGGATTGAACTGTGAGCCAGAATGGCTGTGTATGATATGAATATTGGCTGGTTCTGGACTGAACCGTGACTGGATGTTGATCCATGGATGAGAATAAATGCATGTATATGCTGAATTATTGATAATTGTGATTTGCATTCCACTATCAGAGGCACGAGTTCCCTGGGAGGAAGCAGTGGCTAGCTACCACGTGCTCCAGGTGGAGACTCGAGACTCTGCTGACCCTATGTCGTAAGTGTGGTCGGGCACTGTGAAAGTCCCGGATGAGCTCGCCCCCGTGAATATTCACCAGTGAGGGTGATGGATATTGATCATGATTATGATCAAATTTATGATGAGTATAACTCGAGTTGGGGATGCACGACAGAGGGACAGTCCAATGGTTAGCTACCAGGACTTGTCGGGTTGGCTCTATAACCGATAGATGATATCATCAGCCACTAGGGACAGGCATGCATCATATGCATCTATGTGACATTGTTTGCGTGTGCATATTGTACTTGGTTTGCCTATGTGATTACTTGAGATTAACTGCTACTTGTTCTACTTGCTGTAACTGTTTGTTTGTGCTTGAACTTCCTATCTGTGTTTGCAACTGGGACTCTGTTGGATTGTGGTGATTGGTTGTTGGTTGGATTGTTTGGGCCTAGGGCCGTGGTTGAATTGAGATGGACTGATGGTTGGTTTCGGTTTTGTGGTTATGGTTTGGAAATGTATGAAAGGCTAATTTGGTTCAGCATAGATAAACCTTTTGAAAAGCTTTTGAATATTGTTTTAAATGAACAGTTTCCTCTTTCAGAAAAGGATTTCAGATTTCTCTTTTATCGTAAACCTTTGTTTTTGAAAAGAGGCATAAGACGGTTATTAATCACTAGTACGGTTTATCTTCACGTATCCTATTACAGTAATTCCCAAAAAACCTCTACTGCGAACCCTTTCGAGGATGATATTCTCACCCCCCTTACATTTTTCCCCTTTCAGGATATGGGTGCAGAAGTCACGAGAAGTTTATTTAGTTGTTGAGATGCTCTGTATTGTTTTAGTTATGGTGTATTGAACCCTCGCCTTTATCTTGATATATTCTGTAAGAGGGATAAGAATTGTATTGGTTAATTCTTGTAATATTATCTATGTATATGTATATATATGGATGTACTCTTTATGAGTTTTTGTAAGTTGTATCGAACGAAAGTGTTTTCGGGAGTGGTGTTGCAGTTTAAAGTTTTAAACAGGCTCATATTTTAGTATCAAATAGTATAAAAGTCGTCGTAATGTCCGAACTATCAGAGTCGCGCAGCCGGAAGCGTGAACTTTGGTAGTTAGGGTGTTACATTATGGTATCAGAGCAGTCCTTCCTGTAGAGCCTGAGGAATGGACCGACTATGCTTCGATTGCATACTCTGAGCGTTTGTCATGTACTAGGTCTTGTCAAATGACGAGAATTAGAGCTTTATGCACATGAAGGTCTATTGATTAATGCTGTTAGTCTTGCATTGCATAATTCTTGGTATTAAGTTTGGCCGGCTTAATACTAGTGAATTATGTATATGAAGGCACTGATGGGTTATCATAGATATTATACGAGTTTTGAGTAAAGCGAATCGCGGGTTTTGGAAACATTGGAAACTATTTCTCGAGGCTATTCAGTTGTGTGTCTTGAATTCTATTCGAGTCGACCTGTTCCTTCATGTCCTAATTTGAAGTTCTTGTTTGCTAATCCTTTTGAAAAGTAGTTTGATTTTTCAACTCTATTCCTCTATTCATATGCATTCTTGTTTGATCTTAATTGCATATGCTTGTTTGGAATCATTGTTGCGTCTATCTTCCTCTATTTGAGTTCTTCTTGATTCATGTGTTCTTTGACATAGCTTTGAACTTGTCTTGATGCGCTGTGCCTTTTAACTCCTGATTCCGAGTACATTATTAGAGAAATTGTTGATTCAGTTTTTCTCTTATTTGGCAGTGATCGCAGCCAATTATGGGATTTTATAAAAATTACTGTTGATTAGATATATACTTATCTATATATGAAACTTTGAGATTTCTTATACAGTTTAACAACTATTTACTTCTAATGCCTCGCCTGTACTTTTACTGGTTTACTGAACCGTATTTACTTTAAATACAAATTTATTTTCTAGTAATTTTACTATAGTTCCAATGCACATCTTTATTTGATTATATATTTGGGCATTTTTTTTTTAAATTCTGGGAAGAAGGGATTCTTCGCTTTTATTCCGGTTGACTTTCGTTGATAAACTTTACCTAAATTATTTTTGGCTTGAGTTTGGTTTAGCATACTACATGGTTTATGCCATTGTTGTTCTTTTGAAAATGTTGGACTCATGGCTTTCTTCTTATGAGCGAACTCGCTCCTTTTTAAGCTTTTCACCTCTATGAATGTCATACGTGGTTCTGTTTTTAAATATACATCTACCTTTTGGGAGCACTACAATCAATTTCAGCTTTCCTTCTCTGGTGAATCTCATTCTTATGAGTCAGTTTGATTCGTTTCAAAATAGTGCATCATTTATCATCTCATTGTCTCTACCAGAATTTTTAGTCAAAGATTTATCCTTGAGAAATTACTAATGATTGAGTTGTCTTTTCCTATGACTTTTGTATTCTTTTGAATCAATTGAAAGCTTGTTTGATGTCTCATGCCTAATGGATCTTGTTTGAACTATCTTGGTTTAAGATCCTTTCTTGCAAGGCTTGACTCCTTTTTAGTACATCTTAAACTTCTTGAATGTTCTTCTGAGATGGTGATTTCAAGAACACTTTTGGAGTCTTGTTTTGAACTTTTTTAAAGAAGTTTTGAATTCTCTTTGGAAGAATACTAAATGGAATTTATTTTCTGTTGTTTGATTGAGATTGAAATCATTGTTCAATTTTGACGAAGTTAATTTAAAGTTGGCATACGCTGTTTTAAATGAAGTTTTGGAAAGCTTCCTTGTTTAGTGAAAATCGGTTCGTTTGTAACGCACCACTTACTTCCTTTACCAAATTGTAAACAAATTTTTACTTCGGAGTTTTTTTTTCTAAAAAGAGTTTGACTTCCTCTTTTGTACTTGCTATAAATGTTATACACGCTTGTTTGAATATAAAATTTTGAGAATTTTGAACAAGCATTTGATTACTTCCGATGTTTTATTGAACTGCTTTTGGTTAGGTTGTGTACCTAACTATCCTTCTAAAATATTTGAGGAAATATTTTAGCTTTTAGCCAAACTTGTGTGCATTTTGTTTTTAAAACTCTACATGATCTACTTCAACATGAGATTGTATTGAAGTAACGCCACGTTTATGCTTTTGCTACTCTCTTGAAGAATGTTTGTTGCTCAACTTTTCTTCTAGACTGCAAAGTGGTTTTTCGCAAGTTTTCGACTCTTTTATGAACAATGTATTCGAAAGTATTTGTAATCGTGCTCTTGAGTTCTGTGAGATTTGTCTTGGGTCTGAGATATTCTTTTCTGTAAACATCATACTTCTTCGACTCAGCTTGAGTTTGTTTCAAACTGATGTGCTGGTTTTCTTCTTATTGATCCTATTGAACTTCTTTGATCCAAAGGTTATCTTTGAAGTTGTTAATTAATTTATTTCTAGCAAACCTCATTGCTTGAGCGTCTTTGTTTATATGGAAATTGGATACATTCTCTTAAATCTATGAGTATTACCCTTGACAATTGTCTCTCCGTTCTAAATCTGGTATCCTTCTGAGTAGACTCGAGAATTATTTTGATATCACGTGCGACTTGTAGATGTAGTAACACAATGCGTTAGTTCTTTAAGACGTGATATGCGTATACGAAAGTTGAAGCGGTAGGTGTGCAACGTATGAGTTGTCGGTGTTTTGTTCCTTGCGAACGGGTTTGCAATCGTTAGGCTTATGATCGATTATGGGGATTGTAAAGTGCTTGATGGAGTTGGAAAGTTGAAGCTTTGAAGTGATATGAGATTAGTGTGCGGATGTTGAGCACGTCGTTTTAACCCCATCATGTCTTATAGCCTTCGATGCCTTGCCTTACTATCACATGTTTGAATCATGTCATCTTTTGATTGAGCCTATCTTGTAACGTTTGCATTGCAATCACACTCCTACCCTTGCATCTTATGCATACGACAACCCAAGTATTTGAAAACCGTATATATATGTTTATATGTTGAGGTATTTTTTCATCTTCCTTAAATGTGTTCCAGGATGAACTGTTATGAAATTTCTTTCGTTTTGTATCAATTTTTGAGGGCAAAAATTTTTATAAGGTGGGTAGAATGTAAGACCCAAAACCTTTGAAAAATGGCTATCATTAGCTAATTTTAAATTCAGTGTTTCTGTAGCTTTAATTTCAGAAATTTCTTTATTAAAGAAAATAAAAGCAAGTTTTGATTTATTGAATTTGAGATAAGTTATGATTATTATCCAATTTGATAATTATTGGATTATTTTCTATAATTATATTATAAAGTTGGTAGTTGTGAAATAATAATGATTTTTATATGATTCAGATTAAATAATTAATATTTTAAATATTAATACTGTTACTTTGGAAAATAAAGGGTTTAATTATATTATTTCTAATTATTTTGATTTGGGCATTTTATGGAAAATAATTTGTAAGATTGATGAGCAAATAGTATTTTTCTATATACAATTAGTGTTGGATTTAATTTGGGTTTCAATTACTACATTATTCCCAATTTTATCTGGAATTACTAAAACGCCCCTAACCCTAATTTTTGGAAATGAAACCCTAACCCTGAAACCCTAACCTGTGACCCGGTTACCTTCTCCCCCAACCCAGCGGCAGCAACACAAACGCTCCCCCTTTTTCCTCAAACCAATACACTCAGCAGCAGCAGCAGATCTTCCCCTTTCCCAACAGAACGCAACACACACGACTTCCTATTTCATGAAAGAAAGAAACTGAGGCAGAGAGGGGAGATCGGGCAGAGAGGGAAGGGCTGCGCTGTGACCACCGCCCAGCCATCGCAATCGCCGTCGCGCCTTGCGGAGGTCAGCTTCGCCGTCTTTTGCCTTCCTTCAGGCCGTCTCGCCACTGACGTCGTTGAGCAGGGAGAGCGACCACCATGCGGAGCCGCTGTCCTTGCTCGTTGTCCCCCATGGAGTCGCTGCCGTCTGTGAAGCCTGGGTCGCCGTTCTGCCTCGCCATCGCCACTGAAGCAGCACCCAGTCCAGTCGCGTCGCCGTCCCTGCGTCGTCGCAGAGCAGATCTGGGGCGAGGGGGAGGACCGCGATGGGGGAAAGAGTTGCGCCACCCAGTCGCCAGTCTGCTCACCGCCAGTGTTGCCGGTATTGAGGTCAGCCATTCCACTACCACCGTCGAGCTTTGTTTGGGGCTGGAGCTTCTCTTGGAGGTTTGGAGGTAGACAGGCAGAACCGCGAGGTAGAGGAGCCATTAGGGTCTGCCGTCGAGCTGCGGCACCAGCCACCACCGCAGGTGTCATTGCCAGAGAAGGGAGTTGCATCTCTATGATTCTGGCCGCCGGGAGTGGTTCTGTGACTTCCGAAATCGCCGCCGGAGCTCCGGGCTGAGCTTCTGCCACTTGAGACCCTGTTGCTGTCGCCGGAAAAGTTTACCGGTAAGGGTTTTAATTGAGGTTTCTGCCTTTTTAGATTTCGAGAAGGTTTTAATGCTGCCCGATTTTTATAGTTGATCCACCAAAGCTTCTGGCCGCCGCCGGAGCTGTTGCCGGGCCAGTTCGAAATCGCAGCTGCCTCATTGTGTTATTTCGGTAAGAAATTATGTTTCGAATAATCTCGCGTTAGTATTCTGTTGTGTTTGGTTAATGAATATGAGTCTTGGTAACGTGGGATCGAGTCCTGATTATTATATGTTGCGATTAGTGTTGCTTTGGTTATTGCGAAAGTGGCTGGGAGCTGAGGTTTTGATTGCCGGTGATTTCGAGTTCAGGCGGAAAGGACTCCGTGAGACGTTTGGGTTATGGATTTGCGTTTTGAGGTAGGGGCGCTTTCCAAAAACTATATTTTATATATTGGAATTATTACATATGGATACTGATGTGAGTGAATGTGTATTTGGTGATTGTATCGGCCTTATGTATGGCTTGATTTGCCTTGGTTGGTTATGAACGTCTGTTGGTTGAATTGTTGTGTGGTTTTGTGAAACGAAATGCTTTTCAAGTTGATTCTTTTAAAGCTTTGAGATCGAGTTTAACCCGTTGAGAATTGATTTGAGTTAATTTTATTGAGAATGTGAAAAATAGAATCCACTCTTGAATTCAGCCTGGCTTGCTTTAAGTGATCTGGTTTGATAAATGATTGTTGCTGAACCGTTTCTTTAAAGCTTTGGAAATGAGTTAATTCGGTTGATATTGGTGTGATTTTGAAACGGTTTCCTTGAGATATGCCAATGAGGCGACTGTTGGATTTAGTTTGATTTTGAATTGATTTTGGATTATGGACTGTTGAAAAGGATTGTGGAACGGTTTAGTTGGGACCCGAACCGGGTGGCAAGTCCAAGTTTTAGGGGAGATGCTGCCGAAATTTCTATAAAATCCGAGTCTTTATTGAAATGTTATCTGGAAAAATGATGAGTTAAAGACTTCTACTATTTTATTTGAATTATCAAGAAAATGATGATTCATGTTTTTAAAATGAATTATTAAAGGGGAAATTGTGATTTAGTCTTGCTTCTTAAGAAAGGCATTGTATCTCTTTCAGGAGAAAGTTATTTAGATGAAACTTATGTTTTAAAGCTGTTTTAAATGTGGTAGGGGCAATGCCTTTGAATTTGACTTGAGGGTTTCAATTAGAGGAGTTTCAATGACTTTGAAAGAACCTGAATGTCTATTGACAAGTTTCATTTTGAAATGTTTTGGGAAAGGTTTTAAGTACTCTTTGAATTCTGAATTCTTACAAGACTAAAACAATTTTGAACAGCTGAAACGCCTTAGAAATTATCATGGGGGTTGAAGTTGGTTTTGCCTAAGTAAAGGAAATGGCTTTGAAAAGAGTAATTGATTACATGACTCGGTATGGCTTAGATCCTAATTTGTTACTCAAACCGGAAAGCCAAGGTTTTAATGATTTTAAATGAATTTGGCAAAATGAATTATGTTTTTCTCCCCTAAAGACTTGGGACTCTGCCGAGAAACTTTGTTATAAAATCCCATTGTTGGATGGATGATTTTGAATGTTTCAAAATGAATATTTAACCTTCCATGGTTATGAAAGTTTTGAAAAGAGGATGCCGAGAGTGGCATTGTTTTAAAAGGGGAATTTACCTTGGGTAAAAGTGGCTTATGAGCCTGAGATGATTTGAGAAATGAGATCTTTAAAGCCAAGGCTGAAAAGAGTTGAAACTTGATTTCAAAGTGAAATGAATTGAGAAAAGTGATTTATGGCTTAAATGCCGATTTTATGAATTTGATGATGTTGAATGGTGGAAGTGCTGTTTTGTTGTGAGCCGGAATGGCTGTGTATGATATGAATATTGGCTGGTTCTGGATTGAACCGTGAGCCAGAATGGCTGTGTATGATATGAATATTGGCTGGTTCTGGACTGAACCGTGACTAGATGTTGATCCATGGATGAGAATAAATGCATGTATATGCTGAATTATTGATAATTGTGATTTGCACTTCCACTATCAGAGGCACGAGTTCCCTGGGAGGAAGCAGTGGCTAGCCACCACGTGCTCTAGGTGGAAACTCGAGACTCTGCTGACCCTATGTCGTAAGTGTGGCCGGGCACTGTGAAAGTCCTGGATAAGCTCGCCCCCGTGAATATTCACCAGTGAGGGTGATGGATATGGATCATGATTATGATCAAATTTATGATGAGTATAACTCGAGTTGGGGATGCACGACAGAGGGACAGTCCAATGGTTAGCTACCAGGACTTGTCAGGTTGACTCTATAACCGACAGATGATATCATCGGCCACTAGGGACAGGCATGCATCATATGCATCTATGTGACATTGTTTACGTGTGCATATTGTACTTGGTTTGCCTATGTGATTACTTGAGATTAACTGCTACTTGTTCTACTTGCTGTAACTGTTTGTTTGTGCTTGAACTTCCTATCTGTGTTTGCAACTGGGACTCTGTTGGATTGTGGTGATTGGTTGTTGGTTGGATTGTTTGGGCCTAGGGCCGTGGTTGAATTGAGATGGACTGATGGTTGGTTTCGGTTTTGTGGTTATGGTTTGGAAATGTATGAAAGGCTAATTTGGTTCAGCATAGATAAACCTTTTGAAAAGCTTTTGAATATTGTTTTAAATGAACAGTTTCCTCTTTCAGAAAAGGATTTCAGATTTCTCTTTTATCGTAAACCTTTGTTTTTGAAAAGAGGCATAAGACGGTTATTAATCACTAGTACGGTTTATCTTCACGTATCCTATTACAGTAATTCCCAAAAACCCTCTACTGAGAACCCTTTCGAGGATGATGTTCTCACCCCCCTACATTTTTTCCCTTTCAGGATATGGGTGCAGAAGTCGCGAGAAGTTTATTTAGTTGTTGAGATGCTCTGTATTGTTTTAGTTATGGTGTATTGAACCCTCGCCTTTATCTTGATATATTCTGTAAGAGGGATAGGAATTGTATTGGTTAATGCTTGTAATATTATATATGTATATGTATATATATGGATGTACTCTTTATGAGTTTTTGTAAGTTGTATGGTATCTATGGATGTACGTTATCGAACGAAAGTATTTTCGGGAGTGGTGTTGCAGTTTAAAGTTTTAAACAGGCTCATATTTTAGTATCAAATAATATAAAAGTCGTCGTAATGTCCGAACTATCAGAGTCGCGCAGCCGGAAGCGTGAACTTTGGTAGTTAGGGTGTTACACATCGGCTAGCTCAATCATGCTGGTGACCAATGTAGGAAATGGCAGTAGGCCATGAATGTGTGCACGCCACATGCTTTACCTGATCAACCGGGGAAAGTCTACCTCCTTCTCCTCCATGACGCAGCCAATAAGAACTAGTATATCCATCGGAATCTCTGAAAAGTGAGTGGTGGACAAGACATAATGGGCAAATATATGCTGCCAAGTCTTAGCCTCTCTCGACAGATAAGTGAATAGCATCCCCTTGGGCTTCTTGTTGCCAGAATCCATCACCCAAGGGGCGTCCGGAGTGGTAGTCACGCGCTTCAGCGCTTCATAATCAAAGGTCATGCAGTGGATAGCTACCTCTGCCTGCTGATAGGCGCATGTGTCATCAGTACGAGGTCGGCAAAGCAATGCCTCCCCAATAGATGCCTCAGTGATCAAGATCTCCCTACCCCGCAGGTGGACTGAATCAAGAGTGGCACGAAAGAAGTTGCAGTAGAACTCCTTCACCCACGAAGTGTTTATCCTCTCCAAGTCCCTATCAACAAAGTTCAGGCCCAATTCCAGAATACGGCCATTGATCGCGCATCTCACGTCGTTGAGAAGGACCAGTTTCTTTTCAATATTCAGATTCGTCTTCCGATATTTGGGGAAGCAAAGCTCACAGTAGAGATTGGAAAACTTGATTGGGTCTATGGATGGTAACAATTGATTCTCTTTTTCCACGTCATTTAGTGGATTTTTAGCATAGTTGGTGTAAGGAAAAGGGGTAGAGGCTTTAGAGCACTTCCTCTTCTTTGAGGTAGTAGCTATGGCTTTTCCCTTATCTGATATCCTGAAAAACAGATGTGATATGATATAAGCAGCTAGCCAAGTAGATGTGTAGCACTCAAGGTAAGGCATACTCATGAAGTGAGTGAAGAGAAGAGAATTTTTGGAATGCAAGTAACAAAATTCAGAATTCAAATCGAGTCACAAATCAAGAATTCAAACCACAATTGCACAATGCTTGTTCATTAAGCCTAAGAAACGCCATCTCAAAAAGAATGATCAAAAGAGTTAAGTTGGAAACCAAAAGAGAAGTTAGTTGGTTAAACAAGTTAGGATTTAGAGAAATGGTTCAAAAGTTAGTGATATGACGATTACTGGCTCAATTAAAAGAAGTGCACAAAGTATGGAAGGTAAGCATACTCATAATCATGAGGAACACATAGTCATTGATGATGAAATATGAAAATTTTTGCACAAAAGCATATATATGAGAAGTAAATCATCAATCAGTGTCATGGTCACAAGGGTTTTGCAATAGTTGGTACTGAAAAAGTGAAGTACACACTAATGCAACCAAAAACACTCAGAAATAGTTTTGAGTCAAAAATGGTTATACTAGTGAGATCCACCAACTATTGCAATTAAATTAACCTTATTGAGGAAAATCACAAGTTAAAGTCAGATTATAAGTTTAGCATGAATCAAAAGGCAGTTGACTTAACTTGAAGGGTGAAGACATAAAAAGGTTCAAGTTGATGAGTTAGGTAAGGGATTATTTGTCACAGAAATCCGACAAGCAACTCCTTGAACTAATCAATCCATTGCATATCGCGGGAAATTCAAGTAAGCACGGAAATGCCAACCATAGTAGCCTAGGAATTGAACTTGTTGAAGTCAGGAAAAACTCACTTCGAAAAGTGCCAAGTTCAAGTCTTAGGTTGTAAGTTAAGAACAAAACGATTTTCCAGAAATTTGGGCAGCATTCCAGCAATAAAATGGATGTTCCCAAATAGCAACAACAGCAAATTCACATACGAATCCAAGAATGCAACAAAACACAGTAAGAGCATGGATTACATATGATTGACTAGCATTAATCTAAATTATGCAAGGAAACTCAGCAGGGTAGCATGTAAGAACCAAAAACTTAGCACAGCCTTAACCAAAATCCAGAAATAGCAGCAACAACCATCATTCAACCAATCATGCACAATTAAGCAAATAAACACAAACGGAGCACTTATCAGGCCTAGAATCCTCTAACCACATCCTAACTACCTAACCGCAATTATTTCTATCTATCCTAACATGCAGCATTATCCAACTAACTAATTAAAACTAATTAACAAAACTAACAAAAGACAGTAAAGAAAGCAGAACAGTGGTTCAGGCTATGAAACCTGGAAGCAGAGCAGAGTACAACAGCAATAGAGGAAGGGAAAAGGTGGAGGAGCATCACAAGTGGTGGTGGCAACGAATTCATGGCGGTGGGTGGCAGTGATCAGAGGGAACAGAGAGGAGACAGAGCAGGGGCGAAGTGAGAAGAAGAAGGTGAGAAAGGGAGGAAGAGCGAGGGAAGAAGAAAGAGGGAGGTGTGTGGTCGCGGGATGCTTGCCGGCGACAATGGTTGTCGTGGCGGTTGTTGATAGTTGCAGCAGAGAGTAAGAAAGAATGAAAGAGAGAGCAGAGAAGTGAGAACGGTGAGAGAGAGAAGATGGGATGAATACGGCCAGCGGTGACGAGGTGTTCGCTAGACGGTGGCGGTTATGGGTGGTTGGTGGTTGAGGAGCTCGAAGGTTGGAAATGGAGGGAGAAGAAGAGGGAGAGACGTTGGCTAGAGGGAGAAGGGGTGCGCAACTGCGCTAGGGCTCTCGCGTCCCTGGGGTAAGTGAAATTTTGAATCCACGCGCGTACGCACCGTGCGCGTCCGCGTGGATAGAAGAATAAAGAAGTGGTGCAGGAGCGTCATATGCGCCTGCGCGTGGATGGGAGATATGGGAATGGGCACGGATGCGTACGATGCGCGTCCGCGTGGGTGAGCTGGGCCAAAGACACAAAAGTGGCCCAGAGTTGGCATAACTCTCGAGTCTTTGGCCTGGGTGATGCAAAAATCCATCGACGCGCGCGTGCACTGTGCGCTTGTGCGTGGTTGAGTTGAATGATGATGGGACGCGGAGGCGCCGAGTGCGCCAACGCATGGGTAGGGAAACACAAAGGGACACGGGCGCATCGCGTACGCATCCATGTAGATTAAGGCCCAGAGTTGGCTCAAAAGTGGCACAACTCTCTGGTCCTTGGCCCTGAAAGTGCGAAATGCACAGCCGGCGCGCGTGCGCACTGTGCGCTTGCGCGTAACTTGCTCTCTTTTTTTTCAAAAGCACCAAGAAAAGCTCACAATCCTCCTAATCTCCTCTAGGACTCTAAAACCAACTAAAATGCAAAATCAAACATATTTTTGAATTTTTGGGGATTTTTCAAACAAATTGAGAAAACTTGTAATCCAAGCAAAAACTCAAATTCAAATAATCATCCCTAATTAAGGCATAGAGTGTATAAACAACTTAGCAAGCAAGGTAAAATATACTAAGGGGGTAAGGAAGCTATACACAATGGAACCCAATTCATTCATTCATTATATCTACAAGAGAACGGAAAGAGTTTACCATGGTGGAGTGTCTCCCAACAAGCACGTTTAGCTTAAGTCCTTAAGTTGGACATTTGGGAGGCTCTTTGTCAAGGTGGCTTATGCTTGTATCCATTCTTGAACCTCCAAGAGTGCTTGTCCTTCAATCGGTTGCCAGAAGTTCCAACCATCTTCACCGAGCTTGGGTGAGGTTCTCTCCAAGATATGAGTTCCCAAAATTGGTTTTCATGTTGTGATCCAGGGTCCCATATCTTATCTTCGCACCCATCTTTGAATTGATCGCCTTGATTCCGTCTGGGTGACAAGAAAGCCAAATTCTCATGAAAGCACCAAACTATCCTCCTAGACCCATTTAATTGAGCATTACACCAATCCATGCTCTTCAATTTTGAGCTTCCAACCATAATGAGTCTAGATTTACAATGCCAACCACTAAACATCCTCCTCTTTCGCTTAATTCCACAAAGCGCCCTAAGTTGGCCATCCTTTTCAAGCAAACCAAATTCAAGTGGAATAATAAAGCTGAGAGTTAGAAGTTTTACCCACTCAAATGAAGGATTGGATGGCGACCTAAGTGGAGGAGTTCTCAATGATCTTGACAAAGCACGCTCCACTCCTGTCCATCCTCTTCTAGAGGCTTCCACCACTTGGCATGGTTTTTCAAGTTCCTCCTCTTGCCAAGCTCCCTCAAGTTCACATTCTTCTTCACCAATTTCTTCTATCTCTTCCCCATCACTCTCATCATAGATAGGAGGTCTAGTGAAGTCTACTTCATCATCAAGTCTAAGCATATTAGGGAAGGACTCTTCAAACTCGAAAGGGTCATATGTTGATGCGGAACCATCGTATATAAGGGGGCTTGTTGCTTGGGACACTTCTTCCAATTCTTCACTCATAACATGCCTTGGAGGTTACACATCCTCCTCAACATTGTGTTCTAGTCCACTAGGAAAAGGCTCAACAAGATCGTCAAGGAGATTGATCAATGTGGGCAAAAAATCACTAATGATGAAATCCACTTCTTGATCAATTTCCTTCAACTCTCTGTCTACTTCCGCAACATCACTCTCATCTTTAACATCCCTTCTAAACTCCTTGGAAGAGGGCTCTTCAACTTGAGATTCCTTTATGTGCTCAACATACCCTAAACATCCACCCACTACTTCCTTTTGTCCACTAATCTCTACCTTCTCCTCTTGTTGCACTTCTTGCTTTAACTCCTCTTCCTTACCATGGGGCTTCAAGTTCACTTCCTCACTAGGCTCCTTGATTGTTTCTCCACATTCAATAATGGGAGTACTTAGGGTGCATGAGCTTAGGTGGGATGTTAGGTGACTCACGGCTTCTACTATGCTAGCCATCCTTGCTCTTAGCTCCTTAAACTTATCTTCATCCTCCTCTTGTCGCCTTAAGATATGAGATTCAGGGTCTCTCAGTTCTAACATGAAGGTTTCATCGGGAGGTAGTGGTGAAAGAGAGGGTTCATTGTTTGAGGGAAGGTTGTTGTAATTGGAAGGTGGTTCATATTGGTGAAATGCTTGAGGTGGTGGGTGTGGACTTTGTGGTTCTTGGGCGTATTGGTGTTAGAATGTCAGATATGGGTTGGGATCATATAGAGGTGGATGGTGGTAGAAGGCTTGTGAGTGTGGTGGAGGGCTATGTTGAGGAGGGGGTTCATATGCGTGTGGTGGTTGTAGTTGACAATTACAATAAGGGTGACGAACTGAATTCCTGCGCGATCTAGAATTTTCCAAAAATAAATCCTCGTTGCAAGTATAGCTTCTAAACTGGCAAGGAATCCCTTTCATACAAACGTTTCGTTGTCACAAGTAACAAACCCAATAAAATTTATAAACTAAAGTATTTAAACATCGGGTCGTCTTCTCAAGGAATTGTAGGGAAGTATGATTTATTATTGTTATGGAAAACGGTATATTTGGGTTTTGAAAAGGTTTGAACAAGAGAAATAAATTACAGGAATTAGTAAATCAATAACTAAGAAAACTCTTGGCAAGGTATGAAAATTTGGAAGTCCTATCCTAGTTATCCTTATCGATGGCGATGAGAATTGAGTTTTAATCCCACCTAGTTAACCTTTACTAAAGCAAAGGAAAGTCAAGTGGACTAATTAGTTTGATCTTCAGGTCCTAGCCAATTCTTAAGAAAGGACTAGAGTTATTGAGATTCAATTCAATCAGCAAAAATAACAATTATCAATCATGATGAGTTTGATAACTCAAGAGTCTCCAATTAATCAATTAAAGCCAAAAATATAAAAAGCTAAATAAGAATCATAAATTTGAAATACCTCAATTGCATTAATAATAGAAAATCAATCTAAACATAAAGAGTTCATAAACTAAATTGATAAAATAAATAAAAGGAACATTGAACCTGTAATGAAGATAAGCAGTCCTAAAATTGAGAGAAATCCTAATCCTAATCCTAAGAGAGAGGAGAGAACCTCTCTCTCTAGAAACTACATCTAAAACCTAATATTGTGAATTATTGAAGACCTCTTAATGAATGGATGCATTCTCCCACTTTATAGCCTCTAATCTGTATTTTCTGGGCCGAAAATTGGGTCAAAAACAACCCAAAAATTGCCCCTAGCGTATTCTGGTACGTACAGGCCGCGGAAAAGTGACGCGGAAGCGTCGTCCACGCGTTTGCGTGGATTGCATTTCTGCCAGGTCACGCGTCCGCGTGATCCACGCGTTCGCATCATCTGGCTTTGGGGCAGCTGTGGCAAATTATATATCGTTGCGAAGCTCCGAACGTTAGCTTTCTAACACAACTGAAACCATCTCATTTGGACCTCTGTAGCTCAAGTTATGACCGTTTGAGTGCGAAGAGGTCAGGACTGACAACTTTGCAGTTCCTTCAATTTCTTGTATTCCTTCCACTTTTGCATGCTTCCTTTCCATCCTCCAAGCCATTCTTGCCCTGTAATCTCTGAAAACACTTAACACACATATCAAGGCATCGAATGGTAATAAGAGAGGATTAAACATAGCAAATTTAAAGCCCAAAGAAGCATGTTTTCAATCATAGCACAAAATCCGGAAGGAAAAAGTAAAACCATGCAAATAGTATGAATAAGTGGGTAAAGAGTTGATAAAAACCACTCAATTGAGCACAAGATAAACCATGAAATAGTGGTTTATCAAAGGGTCATCACACACATCGGATTGGTATGCATTAGGATTAGGATTATACCCATAAGAGTTCGGAGGAGGTTGTTGCCAAGAAGGTTGTCCATAAGCTTGGGGCTCCTCCCATCCTTGATTTCCAAATCCTTGATGCACATCTTGATTGAAGCTTCCATTTTCTACAACATAGTTTGAACCACACTCATAACCAAAAGGATGAGAATTCATAGTGTCAAGAGAAAATAAAAACAATGACTAATAAGAACAAAGAGAGAAAAATTCTACACTAACAAAAACTAACAAACAAACCAAAATTCAAGCTATTCACAATATATACGATAGCCAATAACATAGCACCATTGTCCCCGGTAACGGCGCCATTTTTGATGCACAGATTTGCTCAATGGTCTAGATTTTTTCCTAAAGAAAGGAATTACTTCATTGTAAGCATAGCTCCAAACCAACAAACAACTCTCGCATCAAATTAAGATATGATTTTGTCACAAGTACAAACCCCAAATAAGAATTAACCGAAGTATTTAGACTCCGGGTCGTCTCACAAGGAATTGCAATGAAGTGGTCAATTATTGGCTATAAAGGGGGTAGGGGGGTTTTGGGTTATAAAAGGAACAAGAAAAAGTAAATTAAGCAAGTAATTAAAGAAAATAAGATAAAGAACTCTTGGCTAAGACTTAGGTAATTGAGATCACTATCCTTGTCAACAATTCAAATATTGATAATTATAAGAAACCAAGCTCATTAGGTCTACTCACTAAAGCCTTAAGTACGCAATGTCTACTCCTAGGCTTGGAGTATATCAAATGGTTTGATCAACATCAATCCATAAGTCCCGACCTAGCTACTAATTAACTTAGTAGTAGGCTAGAATCAATGGTTATCAAATTGATCTCCAAGGGTTCTAGAATTACCAATTTAATGAAACCCATGGACTCAAGATCACTCAATCCCTTTAGCCTAGGCCAAGGGTCAAGAGAACTACTCAGAAACTAGTGAAAACATTCTATCAAACACCTAATGTGCAATAAAAGTAAACATCACAAAATGCTAAAATTACGGAACCCATAACTAACATAAGCAAGAACTCAACAATATCAATGAAGATATATATAAAAGAGACATGGAAACATAAATTTGCATTAAAAGGAAATTAGATCCACAATGTTCATCAACAAAAAGGATAGAAAAATGAGAATTTAACATTACAACTAAGAAAGACAATATGTAGAAATGAGAAATTATAAAAGAAACAATATGAAATCAAGTAATTAATTCAAGATCCAAGACAATTTAACCTAATCCTAACCTAATTCTAGAGAGAAGAGGGAGCTTCTCTCTCTAGAAAACTAACTAAAGGCTCATGTTGACTAACTAATTGCTCCCCATTTACTTGGACTTCAATTCTGCATGAAATACACTCAAAAACAAGTTGGAAAAGGCTTGGGCAGCTCAGAAATTGCCCCCAGTGTTTTGCCTTTAAGTGGGTCACGTGAGAGTATCGGCGCGTACGCGCCATGTGTGCGTGCGTGTCGATTGGCTGTTTCTTCATCTGCGCGTACGCGTCATGTACGCGTGCGCGTCTCTATGCGAAGCCACTTCTGCGCGGGTGCGGCTTGTACGCGTGCGCGCCCATCGATGCATTTCCAATTCTTGTTTCCTCATGCATTCTCCACTTTGTATGCTTTTCTCCTCATTTCTTCCATCCAATACTTGCCTTATGAACCTGAAATTACTCAACAAACACATCAAGGCATCGAATAGAATTAAAGTGAATTAAAATCACCAATTTAAGGACCTAAAAAGCATGTTTTTACACTTAAGCATAATTCAATGGAGAATTACAAAACCATGCTATTTCATTGAATAAATGTGGGAAAAGGTGATAAAATCCCCTAAAATAAGCACAAGATAAATCACAAAATTGGGATTTATCAAGTGACGAACTGACGCTGAGAGAGTGGCGAACTGCCAGCGCCGAGCTTGAGAGAGTGACGAGGTGAGGGTGAGGGGCTGCCCACTGCCGACGAGCTCAAGAGAGCAGAGACAAAGAGACGAGGGCACGAAGCTGGCTTCGGGGGTGGTTTTCATTTAATCTCAGATGCGAGGCTTAGTGTTCAAAGAGGGAGTGGGGGTGCGAGCTGAAACGATGCCGTTTCAGGGGAAAAATATAAAAAAATAATAAACATGACCCGGACCGAATTTGCACAAAACACGTCAGGTCGAACCGGGTTCGACCGGGTCTGTTGCATGAACGGTTCAACTGGTGGCTCGACCCGGCCAGGTGACCGAGTGACCGGGTTTCCGGTCGAACCGGCCGAGTCTGATAACTATGGGATTAGAGTTACTGGGTTACCTTATTGAATGAAACGGCGCCGTTTAGGATACAAAATTAATTTTTATATTGTTCCAATTATCTTATACTGTACCATGGCTAAAACTTAAACTATAATTAAAACAAATTTAGCATTATAAGTGGTCACTGATGATGGGTTAGTTTTTCATCTGTTATTAATAAGTTATTAAATTATTTTTTATATTATTAAGTTCTAAATCATTTTTAATTTAAAATTAATAGTATTCAACTTAATTTTTTTTATAAAATTAGATTTAAAATTTTAATATTTAAAGTAAATTATATAAAATTATTATTAGTTTTTAATTATTAAAATTTTTAAATTTTAAAAAGATAAAATATTAAAAATTATAAAAAAATACATAAAAATATTAATTAATTAAAACTCAAATGATTAAAACTGTGACCATAGACCCCTTTAGGTCACCCCCCAAAACTGTGACTATAGATTCTTTTAGGTCACCCTCCAAAATCGTGACCATAGACCCTTTTAGGTCACCCTTTTGAAAAACCATCACCATAGACTCTTTTTTGTTACTATAAAAAATCGTGATCATAGACCCCTTTAAGTCACCCCCTAAAACTGTGACCATAGACCCTTTTAGGTCACCCCCAAAACTGTGATCATAGACTCCTTTAGGTCACCTCCCAAAACCGTGACCATAAACCCTTTTAGGTCACCCTTCCGAAAAATCGTGACCCCAGACTCCTTTTTGGTCACTGTAAAAAATCGTGACTATAGACACATTTAGGTCACCCCAAAATCGTGACCATAGACCCTTTTAGGCCACTCCCAAAACCGTGACTATAGACCCCTTAGGTCACCTCTCAAAACCATGACTATAGACCCTTTTAGGTCACCTTTTTTTGAAAAATCGTGACCATAGCCCCTTTTTGGTCACCCCCAAAACCGTGACCATAGACCTTTTAAGCCACCTTTCAAAACCGTGACCATAGACTCCTTAGCTCACCCCCAAAACTGTGATCATAAACCCTTTTACGTCATCCTTTTTTGAAAAACTGTAATCATAGACCCCTTTTTTGTCACTGTAAAAAATGTGACTATAGACCCCTTTAGGTCACCCATCAAAATCATGATTATAGACCCTTTTTGGCCACTCTTTTTTAAACTGTAACTATAGATACTCTATGGTCACTCTTGCTAAAAAAAAACGTGATTATAATTTTTTTTTTTTGTGGTCATCCTAAAAAATCCTGACTATAGAGAGTCTATAATCACGATTTTTTATCGTAATTAAAAAAATCGTAGCCATAAACCCAAAATGTTGTAGTGGTTATTATCAAAGTTGATCCCCGTTAACAATACGATGAGTTAACACATTAACTTGTCACGTTATGCTCGTGGGTTCATAATGCCACGTCGGAACGACCAACTATTAGTTGAAATGGCAAATTTAGTTTTGGCTCAATTTAACCCTTTCCAATGAACATAAAAGCCTAACTAGAGCCTCGAATTTCCCAAATTAAATTGTTATTGTCGCCTTTGTGACTATAGTGGGGGCGATAGTCAAGCTTTTGGGAGCTTGACTAGGTCTCAGTCACTTGAAAGCAGGGTGAGAACTCTCAATCAAAGCAAAGCCATGAATCTTCCACACTGTTGTTGTTGGGATGCGCCTTGAGTTTTGCTGGTTTAGGACAAAAGTGAATCCCCAGCGATCGTTTAATTTCTTTACTTGCCCAAATTATAATGAGTTTTGAAAATATTGGTGCTTATTTCTTCTTAGTTAATGCATTTTAATTTTTGTTGTTATTGATGTTATAGCCTGTTGAAAAGAGAGAATGGAATTTTTTTTGTTTGGACAGATGGAGGAAAGAAGAAGGCATGGTTGGAAGATTTAATAATGAAAAGAATGTTGACTTACTATAAGATGAATTTAGTTTAGAGAATTAGCATAGTGGAAGCTGAAATTAGAGTTTTGGAAATATAGAATAATGTTATGATTATGTTTCTTTTTCTGCTTGAGTTTATCAATATTGTCAATGGGCTAGCTATATCAAAATGGTAAGTGAAATGAGCAGAGCTTATGTTGAAAAAAATCCTTAGTTTTTGGGTGAGTTTATGGATTTTTTATTTTAATAAATAAAATAATTATAATAATTATTGAAATAAATAATTTAAAAAATATTTATCAAAATAAATATTCATCTCTTATCTCGTTTACATTGTAAACAAGATAATTTTTTATATATCTCGTTTACCGTGTAAATCAGATAGGTGTATTTTTTCAATTTTCATATATCTCGTTTACACAGTGTAAACGAGATACCTAAAAAATTATCTCGTTTACAGTATAAACGAGATATATGTATATATAAATAATTAAATATAAATTTTTAAAATAATAAAAAATATTAATAATTTAAATTAGACCAAACTTTAAGAATGAAATGTTTCAAGAAAGATAGACGATTTTAAATAATAAAAAAAACAAACAGTGCATTTTAAATAATAAGAAGATGGACTGTCTATTTAAAATAAGCACCTTAACACGTTTACTTTTCCGTTAAAATAAGTGAAAACATACATAAGTGCACTGTTAAACTATGTTGACTCCTTTATCGTAGCCGCTAATATCTAAATAATATATTAACCCTTCATTCATCTTTGGAAATTGTATTCCATCCTCAACCGCTTCTTCTATTTCCATATCCCCCACTTCTCTTTCTACCGTAAATTCTGCTCAACTACTTTCAAATTATTTTTAAAATAAGAAAAGATAAAACAAAATATTCTTATATTATAAAAATATATAAAAAATAGACGCAAACAATAATGCAAATATTAATTTTAATTATTTCGAATTATTTTTGTACAAAAAACATTATTGAAAAAGAGATAAAAATATAAAAAAGTTTTTATAAACAAAGTAAACCTATGTATGTTTAATTTATTAATTATTATCATTAGAATTTTAAAATTATTTTTTCAATAAAAAGTTTTTAGTTTTTTATTTGTAACAATATACTAAGAATATTAGTTAAAGTTTTAAGTGAATGGAATAAGCAATAACATTAATAATGGGTAGTTAGAAAAAAAATAATCGTATTAATAGTGGGCAGTTTAACGGTGTATTTATGTATGCTTTATTGCTTTCACTTATTTCAGCGGTTAGAAAAGGTAGATGTGTTAAAGGTGCTTATTTTAAATGGACAGTTCATGTCCATCTTTTCTATTATTTAAAATACACTGTTTATCTTCCTATTATTTAAAATGGTCCATCTTTTTTATCATTTGAAACAGTCTATTTTTAAAAATTTGATCCAATTTAAATTATTAATATTTTTTATTATTTTCAAAAATTATATTTAATTATTTATATATACATATATCTTATTTACATTGTAAACGGGATAATTTTTCATGTATCTTGTTTACACTAAACGAGATATATGAAAATTGAAAAAATACACGAACGAAATACATAAAAAAATTATCTTATTTACAGTGTAAACGAGATACGGGATATTTATTTCAATAAATATTTTTTAAATTATTTATTTTAGTAATTATTATAATTATTTTATTTATTAGAATAAAAAATCCGTGAGTTTATAGAAGATGTGAATGATATAGCTCAATATAAAATTAAAATTTTGTGAATGTTTTCTGTTTGCTTAGTTATTATAGCTACTCCATTATATTATGTAAAATGTAAACTAAGAAAGCAAGAATAACTACAAAGTTAATTAAAATAATAAATTTATAAATTACATTTGTAAAACTTAAGTAATGACAATGAGCAACTCTAACTGCTATAAGTCACCAAAAGCGATGTCAAGAATATCATCTTCATATTATCGTTAAAAGGGTTATACAAAAAATTCCGAAAAATAAAATCGTATAGAATATAAAAGAGTCACAGTCACAAATACTTTCAAAACAGTACAGGCATATACTGTTAAGGAGTGTGCATTAGTGGACAGCAAGACTGAAGCTCAAGAAAATCAAGAATCAATTATCACAAGAACTAGTTAACAAGTTAGTTAATAAGTGAAGTTTTGTGTGCTTGGTTTGTGCTGTCACAGTGGTGTATAAATGTGCTTTCTAGTCTATTTTACGGAGAGATAGAAAAGTATTATTCAAGTTCATATTTGTTCTTTCATAGTTCTTTAAACTTCAATAAAACACGTCTTCTCTCTTCTTTTTCAATTCTATTTTTCTGCTCTGAGTTGACAGATTCTATTAGTGGTTTTTCTGCTACTAGTATCATAGTTATTTCTATATGGTATCAAGAGCATTTGGTTCTTGAACTATGGTGTCTAGAAGATCATCTGTTTCAAGAATGTATACCATCACAATTCGCCTCTCTTGAAGATCAACATAATCGAATTGATTCTACTGTATACCAACAATGGCTTCAGAATGATTACAATCTTCAGTCATGGTTGCTGGCCTCAATTGATCCAATTTTCAAAAATAAGATGGTAGGGTGTACGTCTAGTTATCAAATTTGGAAGAAATTGAAGAATATTTTGCTGAATCAATAAGATTTCGAGTAAAGCAGCTCAAAGCTCCAACTCAAAGCGACCAAGAAACTAGGACAATCACCTAGTAAGTATGTCCACAAAATAAAGACCATAGAAGACTCTCTTGCAGCTTTAGGATCTCCTTTAAGAATTGAAGAACACAAAGAAGACTTACTCGATGGTTTGAGTGAAGAATATCAAATGATACTTACCACTGTCAGCACCAAACTTGAATTGTACAGTCTTTGTGAAGTAGAGACTATCATTATGTCCTATGATGATATGCTTGACAAATTCAAGAACACCAACTTGTTGCCATAGGCTCATCTCACACAAAGCTCATACCCTTCAATTCCAAACCCTGCAAGAAGCTTCGGAGAAAGAAGAGGGCGTGGGGGCAGATCCTAACATGGAGGAAGATCATTCTTTCATAACATATGGCCTCAATGCCAATGTGGTCATTTTTGCCACAAAGCTTGGCATTGCTTTAACAGATTCAACTAAGATATTCCTCCTCCTTTCTAGAATTTTTTATCATGACAACCATCTTAATATGCCTCTTTTGTATCCTCTTCAACATAATCTCAAAGCAACATGTGCTCTAGTCTATTTTACTGAGAGATAGAAAAGTATTATTCAAGTTCATATCTGTTCTTTCATAGTTCTAGAATTGGACAATCTTTCTTATATGCATATGATTCCAAATAATTTTTCTCATTACAAAATCTAATTCATTCACTAGAAATCACTAAGAATTTGATAAGTGTGTCCAAATTTTCTAAGGATAATTGAGTTTATTTCCAATTTTATGCACACATATGTTTTGTTAAATGTGAAATGACTGATCAGATTTTGTTACAGGGGTATAGACAAGGAAGAATTTACAAATTTTACCACGTAGCAGTTCCTAGAACTTCACCTTATTCATTTACTCCTTGTGCCTTTACAATTTCTTTAGCTTCTTTAGATTTGTGGCATAAATGACTTGGACATACTGCTAAGAAAACTGTAACTACTATACTGTTCAAATGTAATATTCAACTTTATAACAATAATAACAATTCAAAATCTAATTTGTGTGAGAATTGTATGCATGCAAAAATGCACAAATTGTCCTTTTCGTTATCTCTTACTTCATATCATGCCCCTCTGCAATTGGTTTTTTCTGATGTATGGGGCCCTACTCCTTTCACTTCTCATCTTGGCTTTAAATACTATGTTACCTTTATCGATGCCTATACTCATTTTACATACTTGTGTTTTCTCAATAGCAAATTTCAGGTGTTTTATGCCTTTCAACAATTCAAAACATACATGGAGACTCTTACTAATCACAAAGTTAAGGAATTCCAATTGGATAATAGAGGTGAGTATACCTCACACAGATTTACTAATTTTCTTGCAAAAGAGAGAATTATGCAGAGGTTTACTTGCCCTTACACACTGGAGCAGAATAGTGTGGCTGAGAGAAAACATAGGCATCTCATTGAAATGAGTATTGCCATGTTATACACAGACTCCATGCCACTTATGTTTTGGGATGAGGCTGTTTTGACAGAAACTCATCTAGTTAATAGAATACCTTCTCTTTCTTTAGGTAATCGTTCACCTTTTGAAAATTTATTGGAACTCTTCCTGATTATCATTCATTAAAAATTTTTGGTAGTTGTTGTTATCCCTTGCTTAGGCCCTATAACAAAACCAAATTAGATTTTAGGTCTCACAAGTGTGTCTTTTTAGGTTATGCTTCACATAACAAAGGTTATAAGTGTCTCTCACTAAATGGTAAAATTTTTATAACTAGACATGTACAATTTGATGAGAAATCTTTTCCTTATAAGGAGCTTTTTCTTCAGACCGTCACCACTAATTCTAATGATTCTGAATCTTTAATTCCTAGCATAGGCACTGCATCTAATTCTATGCATCATTTATTATCTGCAAATAGTATAACACATAAAGCTACCACCTCTACTATTAGTCCTCTATCTACACTAAATTTGGTTCATGACATCTCTTCTACTCATTCTACTCCTACTAGTGACCTTCATTCACATCAGTCTACTATACCTATCTTTGATATACAAATCTACATACCATCTATTGACACACATCAGTCTAGTTCTCTATATAATTCACAATTGTCTTTACCTACTTTCCCTCCCTCACAAAACTATCTAATAAGCATCACATGTTAACTAGATCCAAGACAAGAGCTAATAAACCAAAAGCCTTTTCTACATCTCTAGATAGTGCTCTCGAATTAGATTCTATTTCCAAAACTGTCACTGTAGCCTTGAGCATTTCATATTGGAAGAAGGCTAAACCTGAGGAACCATACCTAGACCCTTATTCCTAAACCTGAGAATGCAAAAATCATTGGTTGCAAGTGGATTTTGACCATAAAAAGGCTTCCTGATGGAAAAATCCAAAAACACAAAGCGAGATTGGTTGCTCAAGATTTTCACTAATCTCAAGACTTTGATTTTGAGCAAGTTTTTAGCCCTGTAATTAGACCTACTACAGTTCGAATTATCCTAATCATTGCTTTGTCTAGTGATGGGGTGATAAGGCATTTCAATTTTAATAATGCTTTCTTAAATGGTGATTTGCATGAAACTATATATATGAATCAGCCGATTGATTTTGCTCGCAATTCTGATACTCATGTTTGTAAATTGAAAAAATCTCTCTATAGATTAAAACAAAGCTCCTAGAGAGTGGTTTCTGAAGTTATGTAACACTTTAAATTCCTTTGGTTTCACTAGTACAGAATTTGATACTTCTTTGTTCGTTAAGCATGGTACTACTTTTGTTTTGTACATCTTATGTTATGTAGACGATATTATTATTACTGGAAATGACCCTATTGAGATTGATTCTATGATAAAGAAGTTGAATAGCATTTTTATTTTGAAAGATCTAGGTCCTTTATCTTATTTTCTAGGTATTGAAGTATTGAGGCTTGACACTGGACAGCTTCACTTGTGCCAGACAAAGTACATTAGAGATTTGTTGTCCAAACCTGGGATGAGTGGAACAAGCTCCATGCCTCATCATTGCAATTACTGTCAACCGGTTCAGTTCGTTTGAGGATCCGAAATTGTTCAGATCAATAGTTGGGACATTGCAGTATGTGACCATAACTAGGCCTGATTTATGTTTTGCTATAAGAAAAGTAAGTCAGTTTACGAATAATCCATTGTTAGCTCATTGAAAAACTGTAAAGAGAATTTTAAGGTATTTACAAGAAACTCAAGATCATGGTCTCATCATGCACAAGTGCAATGATTACAGGTTGTATGATTTTACCGATTCGGATTGGGCTGCAGATTTAGAGGATAGGAGGTCTGTCTCGGGCTATTGTATTTTGTTAGGAACCAACTTGATTTCATGGTCACGTAGAAAAAAAGTTACCATCTCAAGGTCCTCAACAAAAGCTGAATTTTTTATGTTTAGCTGCCTGTGAAGCAGAGTTAGTTTGGATGTAGAATCTGCTACAAGAGTTGAGGATTAAATTGCCAACAGCTCCTACGATATTTTTTGACAACTTGAGCATAGTTATGCTCACTGCAAATCCAGTTTTACATGATAAAACCAAACATTTTCAGTTGAACATTCTGTGTGTGAGAGAGAAGATCAACAGCAACTCCTTGCAGGTTGTGCACATCCCAGGAGTTGAACAGATTGCTGACATATTCTTACTAAATTGCTGTCAGCCTCTTCCTTTGAACGTTTAAAAATCAAGCTCAGAGTTGTCTCAAAGACTAACTTGACCTCAAGAAGGGTGTTAAGGAATGTGCATTAGTTGACAGCAAGACTGAAGCTCAAGAAAATCAAGCATCAATTAGCACAAAAATTAGTTAGCAAGTTAGTTGATAAGTGAAATTTTGTATGCTTGGTTTGTGTTATCACAGTGGTGTATATATGTGATCTAATCTATCTTAATTTTTCTGCTCTGAGTTAACAGATTCTATTGGTTGTTCTTCTGCTACTTGTATCATAATTAGGGTTTCTATATATACAACTAGACCATGTTCACCTCTAAAACCTATATGCATTTCGAATAGTTTTCTTGATTAGACAAAAGAAAGTAAAAACTGAAAAATTCCAAATAATTAGCAAAATCAATTTTTGTTGTAGTAGCAACATCAAAGGGTGTATTTGGGTTAGCTCCATAATTAGCAACATCTCAATCATTATCAGCGACACTAGATCCAAGATTAGCTCCCTCAATTTGAAAGTTAGCAGTAATAACTATTGTTGCTAGAGCAAAAGCAGCTACAACATCATGTCACTTTTTGTGGGAATAACATTTTTTAGTGTGTTTTTTTTTTTGCCACAGCAAGTTCAAGTGAACTCTTTATACACCCTCTCAAATATTCCTAAATGAAAATGTACTTTTCCTAAAATCCCAACCAAAAGAACCCTTACAAAATTTCAACCAAAAGAAGAGGTCGAATGATTTATAAAAATGATAATCATTGATTCCGTGTCAAATCCTTATTTAAAGATAAAAAAAGTGTACACGCATTGGCATTTTTTTTTCAACTTTTTTGCTGAACAAAACTAGTAAGAACACTTTTACGGATCCGGCTCACGGATCCCGCATCCGGAATAGTCTTTGAATTTGGGTACCCGGGTTTGACCCGCTTCATCATTCTAGAAGGCCCGGAACCGAGCCACTAGAGCTCCTAACCGATAATCAAATTCAAATACCTCTCTTATCTTAACCAAATAAGATAAGATAAGATAATTACCATCACCTATATAAAGGGGAGCCCCAAGCTCCCTCAGGTACGTCATTCACTCTACACACCTTATACCTTTGAGATCTATTCTGACTTGAGCGTCGAAGTGTCTTTGCAGGTACCACCCCCCCATTGCTCCAGTCGAAGGATCCGGCATCCACCCCGACCCGCGAGTTCCCGATCCATCTCCCAACCCGTACCGGACACATATTGTACATTGGCGCTGTCTGTGGGGATTTGCAACATCGCGACAGAATGGCGGACGTCTTCGAGGAGCAGTCCCCGAGCCACCACGATAACTCCCGAACAAGGAACCCAACTCCCGAACACCGAGAGGCTACACCCCATGGAAGGATAGCAAGCGCTATTCACCAGACCACCCCACCGCAAAACAAGAAAAACGGTCCCGAAACACGGGCCCCCGAAAACCTGGGAGGAAAGGCAGCCTAGATAATCCAAGATCTCTGCCTCTGAGTACAAGAACTCGAGGGACGAGTTGCAACTAAGGAAAAGCACCACATCAAAAACGGAAGTCACGCGACTTCCAGATCAAGATCTCGTCATGAAACCAGACACGGCAGGTCGCCCGAGCGGCGACACAGCAAGAGGTACTCCCGCGACCCGAGTCATCGACATGACACGGACGACGATCGACGACACCGAGAAACCAAACGCACAAGAAACGACCATGTGATAATGGGAGCTACTTCCTTTACCGAAAGAATTCTGAGAGCAAAACTCCCTAAGGGTTTCGACAAGCCCACGGATA
Organism: Arachis hypogaea; assembly: GCF_003086295.3. Taxonomy (NCBI): domain Eukaryota; kingdom Viridiplantae; phylum Streptophyta; class Magnoliopsida; order Fabales; family Fabaceae; genus Arachis; species Arachis hypogaea. The sequence continues at coordinate 117,485,732 of NC_092051.1, read as the reverse complement.
TGAAGTATGACGGAACCAAAGATCCCCAGGAATACCTAACGGCCTTCGAGGCCAGGATGAACCTAGAAGGGGCCGCCGATGCGGTTCGATGCAGGGCCTTCCTTGTAACCCTAGCCGGGCCCGCGATTAAATGGTTTAATGCCCTTCCCAACGGATCCATAACTGGATTCTACGATATCTCGCAAAAATTCATGGCCCAATTCACCACCAGAATCACAAAAGCCAAGCACCCCGTCAGCTTGTTGGGAGTTACCCAGAGAAAGGACGAGTCCATGACAAAATACCTTGACCGCTTCAACGACGAATGCTTGACGGTCGATAGACTCACGGACTCAGTCGCAAGCCTTTGTCTAACTAACGGACTCATGAATGAAGACATTCGGAAACACCTCACCACCAGACTGTTGTGGTCCATGCACGAGATCCAGGGCGTCGCAAAGGAGTACATAAACGACGAAGAAGTAAGCCAAGTCGTAGCCGCCAATAAATGGTAGCACGGCAACACAGCACCTCGACATAACCCCCCACCAAGAGAAAACCAGAAGGAACATCCCAAAACGACAAACATAAACCGACCCCCCAGAGTTGAAAAATTCTCTAACTACACACCCCTGACAACCCCGATCACTGAGATATACCACCAAATAGCAGACCGAGTTATCCTCCCAAAAGCCCGACAACTCAAGAAAAGAACGAGCGGCAGCAAAACTCTATACTGTGACTACCACCGAGGATACGGACATAGGACACAAGACTGTTTTGACTTAAAAGATGCTCTCGAACAAGCTATACGAGATGGCAAGCTCCCCGAGTTCGCCAAAATCATCAGGGAACCAAAATGCGCAAAAAGAGACAGATCACCAGAGAGAAAAGGACGCAACCTGAGGACGCAGAGACAAGCCCCCAGGGAAAGCCCAGAGACAGACCCGACCATAATCGTAAACGTCATCACAGGCAAAGACACCCCGGGAAAATCGAAATCAACACTCAAGAAGGATCTCAAGATCTTGGCAGTCAGAAACCAAACCCCAACCGTCACCATTGGTAACGCAATAACATTCTTTCCTAAGGACTGCCAACACGGCACCTCGGCGGAAGACGCCCCGTTCGTCATCTCGGCAAAGATTGGAACCGTGCTAGTTAGAAGAATACTGGTGGACACGGGAGCAGACTTCAACATCCTTTTCAGAGGATCCTTTGACAAGCTCGAACTCCGCAACGACAACCTCCAGACACACCATAATGGAGTCACCGGACTCGGAGAGAACTTCCTCAAGCCAGACGGTTCCATCGTCCTCCGCCTCACCATAAGGACAGAAAACCAAAGGAAGACAATCCTATCCGAGTTCTGGTCCTCAAGGACTCCACCGCTTACAATGTTATCCTTGAAAGGAAAATAATCAATGATCTCTCAGCCATCATCTTCACAAAATTCCTCCTCATGAAGTTCACCGCGGAGGACGGCTCCATCGGAACAATCCACGGAGACCGGAAAATCGCAGTAGAATACGACAACACCAACCTAGCCCTAAGGAAGAGATCCCACGACGTGGCCGGCATATACTTAGCTGACCTGGAAGCCCGGCATGACGGATAGCCTAGACCAGAACCAGAGGTAGACATGGAGAAACTACAAATAGGACACACCAAAGAAGAATACACTTTCATCAACAGGAATGATAAACCCCAATTTTAGGATTTATCTTGTGCTTAATTTAGTAGATTTTATCCATTATTCTCACACTTATTCATTTAATTCGCATGTTTTATATTTTCCTTCCAAATTTAAGCTATGATTGAAAACATGCTTCTTTGGCCTTAAACTTGCTAATTTTAATCCTCTCTTATTACCATTCGATGCCGTGATATGTTTGTTAAGTGTTTTTAGGGTTTATAGGACAGGAATGGCTTAGAGGATGGAAAGGAAGCATGCAAAAGTGGAAGGAATACAAGAAATTGAAGGAATTGCTAAGTTGTCAAGCCTAACCTCTTCGTACTAAATTGATCATAACTTGAGCTACAGAGGTCCGAATGAGGCGGTTTCAGTTGTGTTGAAAAGCTAACATCCGGGGCTTCAAAATGATATGCAATTTGCCATAATTGCCATGCAGTTAGGCGACGCGTACGCGAGGATGACACGTACGCGTGACCTCGCGAAAGTTCAACGACGCGTACGCATGACAGAGCCACATGCTGCACGTATCAGAAAACGTTGCAGGCGATTTCTGGGCTATTTTTGGCCCAGTTTCAAGCCCGAAAATACTGATTAGAGGCTGCAGAGTGGAGCTGGATAGGAGAACATTCATTCACATAATATTAGGTTTTAGATGTAGTTTTTTGGAGAGAGAGACTCTCTCCTCTCTCTAGGTTTTAGAGTTCTTAGTTTTATTCCTTTTCAATTTTTGAATTCTATCTTATTTCAACTTAGTTCTCTTCAACTTTTAATTGTTGTAGCATTCTAGTTTATTTATTTCCCTTGTTGATTACTTTATGTTGTACATTTAGGTTATGAATTCTCATGTTAGATTTGATTTCCCTTTTTAATGCAATTTGAGGTATTTCATGTTTATTGCTTCTTTTGTTATTTGATATCATTGATTTTGCAATTGTTGGTTTTCGATTTTATTATACCTTGTTAATTTTCTATACTTTTATTTTGTGCCCACCAAGTGTTTGATAAAATGCTTGGTTGGATTTTAAATTAGCTTTTTATGTTCTTAGCTTAGATTGAGTAAATTGGAGACTCTTGAATTGTCAAAGTCTCTTGTTGGTTAGTTATTGAAACTAGCTAGTTGGCTTGAGCTTCACTAACTCTAGTATTTGATTAGGACTTGTGAATTCAAGTTGATTTTCTCACTTGACTTACCTTCAATTGTTAGAGGTTAACTAAGTGATAGTAAAAGGCAATTACCATCGCAAGTGACTATGATAATGGGGTTGGGAATTCTAATTATCAATCATTGCTAAGACCTTTCTTAATTATTATTTTATTTCCTTGTTATTCTACTTTCTTGTTCCTCATTTCAAAACCCAAAAAAAGATACAATCTCGTAACCAATTATAAATACACCTCCCTGCAATTCCTTGAGAGACGACCCGAGGTTTAAATACTTCGATTGATTTTTATTGGGTTTGCTTAAGTGACAAACAAATTAAATTTGATTGAGGTTTAATTGTCAGTTTAGATCTATGCTTGCTGATGAGCGGATAATTTATACGCTTTTTGGCATTGTTTTTAGGTAGTTTTTAGCATGTTTTAGTTACTTTTTATTATATTTTTATTAGTTTTTATGCAAAAATCACATTTCTGGACTTTACTATGAGTTTGTGTATTTTTCTACAATTTCAGATATTTTCTGGCTGAAATTGAGGGATCTGAGCAAAGGTCTGATTCAGAGGCTGAGAAAGGACTGCAGATGCTGTTGGATTCTGACCCTCCTGCACTCAAAGTGGATTTTCTGGAGCTACAGAAGCCCAATTTGAGCGCTCTTAATTGCGTTGGAAAGAAGACATCTTGGGCTTTCCAGAAATATATAATAGTCCATACTTTGCTCGAGATTTGATGGCCCAAACTGGCGTCTAATTTCCTGCCAAAGAACTTTTTCTGGCGTAAAACGCCGGAACTGGCACTAGAACTGGAGTTAAACGCCCAAACTGGCATCCAAGCTGGCATTTAACTCTAGAAAAGGCCTATGCACGTGTAAAGCTCTGATCAGCCCAAGCACACACCAAGTGGGCCCTGGAAGTAGATTTTTGCACTATCTGCACTTAGTTACTCAATTTCTGTAATCCTTAGTAACTAGTTTAGTATAAATACTAGTCTTTCCTATTGTATTCGGATCATATCATCTGATCAGCTTATGCCATTGTTCACGTTTGGGAGGCTGGCCATTCGGCCATGCCTAGACCTTTTTATCTTATGTATTTTCCAATGGTGGAGTTTCTATACCTCATAGATTAAGGTGCGGAGCTCTGCTGTTCTTCATGAATTAATGCAAGTACTATTGTTTCTCTTTCAATTCACGCTTACTTCTTCTCCAAGATATACTCCTGAACCTAATTCAGTTAAGTCAAAATGAAGGGGTGACCCGTGATAATCACCCACTATCTTCGTTACTCGCTTAGCCAAGATCTACGTGCCTGATAACCACAAGCGGTCTACATGATGTTCAACGTAGTCATTGGACGACAGCCGGAGTATAGTCACTTGGGTGTCTGATCCACGGATTTGACTTGCCTCTCCTGACAACAAAGCATTCAAATCCGTGAGATTAGAACCTTCGTGGTAGAGGCTAGAACTAATTGGCAACATTCCTGAGATCCGAAAAGTCTAAACCTTGTCTGTGGTATTTCGAGTAGGATCTGGGACGGGATGACTGTGACAAGCTTCAAACTCACAAATGTTGGGCGCAGTGACAGTGTGCAAAAGGATAGAGAGATCCTATTCCGACACAAGTGAGAACCGACAGATGATTAGCCGTGTGGTAGCTGTGCCTGGTATTTTTCATCCGAGACGAGAGATCCGACAGTTGATTAGCCATACAGAAACCGTACCTGGACCATTTTCACTAAGAGGACGGATGGTAGCCATTGACAATGGTGATCCACCAACATACAGCTTGCCATGGAAGGGAGCACACATGATTGGATGAAGACAATAGGAAAGCAGAGTTTCAAAAGCAACAAAGTATCTCCAAACGCTTATATGAAATTCCCACCAATGAATTACATAAGTATCTTTATTTTAATTTATGTTTTATTTATCTTTCAATTATCAAAACTCATAACCAATTGAATCCGCCTGACTAAGATTTACAGGATGATCATAGCTTGCTTCAAGCCACCAATCTCTGTGGGATCGACCCTTACTCGCGTAAGGTTTTATTACTTGGACGGCCCAATGCACTTGCTGGTTAGTTGTACCGGAGTTGTAAAAAGTGTGATCACAATTCCGTGCACCAAGTTTTTGGCACCGTTGCCGGAGATTGTTCGAGTTTGGACAACTGACGGTTCATCTTATTGCTTAGATTAGGTAACCTTCTTTCTTGTTTCAACCTTTATTTTCTTTTAAAAAAGTTTTTAAACAAATATTTCAAAAAAAAAAGGTTTCGAAAAAAATGTTCTTCAGAATTTTTAAAAATGAATTCCACCTTAGAGCTCCATGATGATATGTTGAAACTTGGCTAGCTATTAAGTCATGTCTAATCTTTTGGACTGAAGCTTCCACTTATCATTGCAGCTATTGGAGGAGCCTTTGGATTCTCATTTATAATTCTATGCTAAAGCTTGGCTGGCCATTTGGCCATGTCTAATTCTTTTGGACCGAAACTTTAGACTAACATTACATGAATCCTGGAATTCTTATTAAAAATTTTGAATTTCTTTATTTTCTTTTTCCAAAATAATTTCAAAAAAATACAAAAAAAATTTAATAAAATCATAAAAACCAAAAAAATTGTGTTTCTTGTTTGAGTCTTGTGTCAAATTTTAAGTTTGGTGTCAATTGCATTTTTTTATTTTTCTTAAAATTTTTGAAAATTCATGCATTATGTTCTTCATGATCTTCAAGTTGTTCGTGATGATTTTCTTTGTTTGATCTTTACATTTTCTTGTTTTGTGTCTTTTCTTGTTTTTCATATGCATTTTCAAATTGTTAGTGTCCCTAGTACAAAAGTTCTTAAGTTTGGTGTCTTGCATGTCTTTCTTTTCTTAAAAATTTTCAAAAATATGTTCTTGATGTTCATCATGATCTTCAAAGTATTCTTGGTGTTCATCTTGACATCCAAAGTGTTCTTGCATGCATTATTTGTTTTGATCTTAAATTTTTATGTTTTGTTTCATTTTGTTATTTTTCTCTCTCCTCATTAAAAATTCAAAAGTCAATATATATATATATATATATATATATATATATATATATATATATATATTATATCTTTTCCTTATTCATCTCATAATTTTCAAAATTTTGAGTTGACTTGATCAAAAATTTTTAAAATTTAGTTGTTTCTTGTTAGTCAAGTCAAAATTTCAATTTAAGAACTTTATATTTTCAAATCTTTTTCAAAATCAATTCTTTTTCATTTTTTTTATGATTTTCGAATTTCATTCTTAAAATTTTTTAAAATCTTTTTCATTTTTCTTTTAATGTTTTCGAAAATTTTAAAACTAATTTTTCAAAATCTTTTTCTTAATTTTATTTCATATTTTCGAAAATCCTTGCTAACAATTTATGTTTTGATTCAAAAATTTCAAGTTTGTTACTTTATTGTTAAGAAAGGTTCAATCTTTAAATTCTAGAATCATATCTTTTAGTTTCTTGTTAGCCAAGTCATCAACTTTAATTTTAAAAATCAAATCTTTTTAATTTCTTTTTCAATTCTTTTTCAAAATAAATTTCAATCATATCTTTTTAAAATTTTAATTTCAAAATCTTTTTCTAACTTCTTATCTTTTCAAAATTTATTTTCAAATCTTTTTCAACTAACTACTTGACTTGTTTGTTTTAATTTTAAAAAGTTTACTATTTCTTATCTCTTTCAAAATCACCTAACTACTTTTCCACTTCTAATTTTCGAAAATCACTAACCACTTTTTCAAAAATCTTTTTAATTAACTAATTATTTTAGTTTTTAATTTCTTGTATTTCTTTTTCAAATTTTCAAAACTAACTTAATTAATTAAATAAAAATAAAAATATTTTTCTTTTCCCTCTTCTTAAAATTCGAATATTCTCTCTCATCTCTTTCTATTTAGTTTATTTATTTACTAACATTTCTCTAATACTCATCTAATAATTCGAATTCTCTTCCTCTCTCTGTGTTCAAATTCTTCTTATTCTCTCTACCTCATTCTTCTATTCTTTTTTTCCTCTGACACATAAAGGAATCTCTATACTGTGACATAGAGGATTCCACTACTCTCTTTGTTCTCTTCTTTTTTATATGAGCAGGAACAAAGATAAGGACATTCTTGTTGAAGCTGATTCTGAACCTGAAAGGACTCTGAAGAGGAAGCTAAGAGAAGCTAAAGCACAACACTCCGGAGAGGACCTTACAGAAAATTTTGAAAAAGAAGCAGACATGGCAGCCGAACCCAACAACAATGGTGGAGATGTAAGGAAGATGCTTGGTGACTTTACTGCACCAACTTCCAACTTCTATGGAAGAAGCATCTCAATTCCTGGAATTGGAGCAAACAACTTTGAACTTAACCCTCAATTAGTTTCTCTAATGCAGCAGAATTGCAAGTTTCATGGACTTCCATTGGAAGATCCTCATCAGTTCTTAGCTGAATTCTTGCAAATCTGTGACACTGTTAAGACCAATGGGTTGATCCCGAGGTATATAGACTTATGCTTTTTCCCTTTGCTGTAAGAGACAGAGCTAGGATATGGTTGGACTCACAACCTAGAGAAAGCCTGAACACTTGGAAAAAATTGGTCAATACTTTCTTGGCCAAATTCTTTCCACCTCAAAGGATGAGCAAGCTTAGAGTGGAAGTCCAAACCTTCAAACAGAAGGAAGGTGAATCCCTCTATGAAGCTTGGGAAAGATACAAGCAATTGATCAGAAGGTGTCATTATGATATGCTTTCAGAATGGAGCATCTTAGGTATATTCTATGATGGTCTGTCTGAATTGTCCAAGATGTCATTGGACCACTCTGCTGGTGGATCTCTTCATCTGAAGAAAACACCTGCAGAAGCCCAGGAACTCATTGAAATGGTTGCAAATAACCAGTTCATGTATACTTCTGAAAGAAATCCTGTGAATAATGGGATGACTCAGAAGAAAAGAGTTCCTGAGATTGATACTCTGAATGCTATATTGGCTCAAAATAAAATATTGACTCAGCAAGTCAATATGATTTTTTAGAATCTGACTGGAATGCAAGCTGCATCCGGCAGTACTAAAGAAGTCTCCTCTGAAGGAGAAGCTTATGACCCTGAGAATCCTGCAATGGAAGAGGTGAATTACATGGGAGAATCTCATGGAAACACCTATAATCCTTCGTAGAGGAATCATCCTAATTTCTCATGGAAGGATCAGCAGAAGCCTAATCAAAGCTTCAATAATAATAATGGTGGGGGAATTCGGTTTGGCAATAGCAAACCTTTCCTATCATCGTCTCAGCAACAGACAGAATTCTAGGCAGAGCCTCTCTGACTTAGCAACTATAGTCTCTGATCTATCCATGACCACTCTCAGTTTTATGACTGAAACAAGGTCTTCCATCAGAAACACTACAAGAAAACAGCTCTATTGCCACGCTTTTAAAGCGTGGCGAAAAACTGAAAAAAGCGTGGCGATAGCTTTTCGCCACGCTTTTTGAGCTACTGCCACGCTTTTGAAAGGGTGACCTATGAAAGGGTGGCGGTTGCTCTATCGCCACGCTTTTGGTGGCCTATCGCCACGCTTTTTCTTTTGCCACGCTTTTTACAAATGGTCACCCTTTGAAGCGTGCTGTATGTGAGAGATATGGCCACGCTTTTAAAGCGTGGCCATATGGGAGATATGGCCACGCTTTTGAAGCGTGGCGATAGAGAGAGATATGGCCACGCTTTCAAAGCGTGGCGATAGAGATAGATATGGCCACGCTTTCAAAGCGTGGCGATAAAGAGATATGGCCACGCTTTTAAAACGTGGCCATATCCAGAGGTACGGCCACGCTTTAAAAGCGTGGCAATAGCCTTATAAAATTAAAAAAAAAATCCTTTTACTGATTTTTACCTATTCGATACAAAATATAAATTTTTCAGTTCTATTTTATTACCAAACTTATAAATATAGTATGCAATTTTTATTACAAGACAAATCAAATAATAATTAGTGACATACAAAATTTTTGCTATAATTGTTTTATATATTAAAAAATTAATACTCAAATACAAAATAAATCTCGAGTTCAAATTCCAAAACTAAAAACTGAAAAAAAATACAGAAACAATATAACTTAAATCCTAAGTCCTTTGCTGTTCCTCCTTCCTCTAGCCCTCTTAAACTTCCTTCCTTTAAATCATACATAGTTGTTTCGGAAACATTTGTGAATTTTTTACCTGCAAAAGATGGCAAAAACAGATACAAAATTGATAAATTATTTTGAAGCTTCACTTTCCATTCTTGACAACACTAGCTTTATTTTCTTTTAGCCTATTACTCAAAGTCGCAAACCAAAACATGTGTTATCTTGTAAAAAAACTTTAGAAAAAGATTAAAGAATAAAATTCTTGAAATTGTAAATTCACGCTTTTCTTGTGTTCCCACGCATCTCCACAATACAGTTTGGATCCTTTTTGTCAAAGCTCTGCCCAAAAGCTTAGAAAGAGAATAAAGGGACAAACTTGGATGATATACATGCAAGCACAAATATCCAAACTCAATTATTGTAAAAGGCATTTCCACTTAAAAGGGTCATAGGAAAGAAGAAGAGAATTAAGGAAGGAATACCAGTGCTGTAGGGGCTCTCAACTTTAACTTGGGCACTCAGACAAACTCCCATGCTAGAAACAGGTTCCTCAATTACTGAATCCTTGTTTGTTGTGTGAAGATTACAATCAAAAAAGCTGAGAACTCAAGTTAAGGTCCAGCACAACTGCATAAACAAACAAACAAACAACCATGAAAGGTGGACTGAATACAGAATAAGAAACAAGAAAAGATCTGAGGCCAAGAACCTGGTGGGGAAATGCATTAGGACCCAGTTCTATTTTCCTTTTAACTTCAACCTTTATGGCCCCCCATCCCTTCAATTTTAATTAATGCCTACAAGTTATAATGCCACTGCAATTTACAAGCAATAAGTACACTAACTACACTAAATTGTGCAAAAACACAAACTTCACTAACTCTATACAATCAATATACACACAAATTCTGCCAAAAATAAAACAGTAAAAACGAATTCTGCCAAAACAAGGTGATGAAAGTTAGATATCATGTCACATAAAGGTAACCCTTTAACTCTGTCAGCTTTAAAGTTTAAATAGCACTTTACTAAGTGATTAGTTGATTACTATTCAACTAATGTGTAGGCAACTAGGCATTAGGATTTACATTTCTGACCCATGAAACTCACCATGCTTTTGTAATTAGTCTAGATATAGCAACTGTGCAAGATCACATGGCTTCTAATTAATATTTAATAATACACAAAAATTGATTATTACAAGAGTATTCTATGAAGTTTAAAGATATTGATGCCATTCAGCTATTATAGCTAAAAATCAACCTATCTCACCAACTCAATTATTCTTATGAAAGTCTATATATCCACCAAACAAATATTGGATAAAGGTACCGGCATTAGAATAAGAATTGGGTACAGAAAAAAATCCAAATATGTTCAACTATAGTAATAAATCCATTCATATGCTTCCTTTTTTTCCCTACCAATTTATACAATAACATGACCATATTGCTCCTACCAGGGATAATCGCAGGTTGAAGAAAAAACGATAAAAAAATAACCCCATGAAGCTAGGTACCCTTAGAAGAGAGTATGGTGAGTATAGTGCTGCTTCTGCATGCATCACAGGAAATGAATATATACATGTAGAGATGATAAAAGTGAGAACAAAGTTTAGATCCATGCATAAGATAAATTAAAGGACTGATATCAAAATTAATGATATATGTCAAGAGGAGCAAGCAAGCAATCAGTTAAACTTGCATTGGTCACAGAATTAGAGATAGTGGTTCAGTGAGTGATTCTAACGAAATTCCACTTCTATGGAGACAATCCAGCCTGGCAAATAGATCTTCTTTCTTATTCTACTATATTATATATATAGTTGGCCTGGGTCAAACTTCAGATATCACATGTATGTTAATCCAATACAATAAGTAGACAGACATGTCAATGTCTGAAAACTGGAGTAGATAGAACCTAGAACTTGCATTTAGAGACCAAAAACATGTGTGTAGGTCAAGCCTCAACATTTTCATTGGTCTTAAAAAATTTAACATATAAATGGAAAGAATCTTTTGACAATAACAGAACCTAACCACTCAATTATACATGATTATACTTTAAATTTTTCTCTCCTCAACTGTTTTTTTCCTTTCAATTAGGCGGAATTAAGATAAGAACAACCTAAATATAAGATAAGATCTAATGATCCGTACGGATATATGGGCTAGCTAGATGATTTTACATTGTTTCAACAGTGCTGAACACACTTTAATTATTACTTTAATATTGCAGGTTATTCGAGCTTATCTACAACTTACTACAATTACAGAAATGATCATTTTTTATGCACTCATGAATCATGATTATATTGCTGAAAAAGGAGTATTCTCGTGTGGTTGATTAATATGGAGTAGGAGGAAGAAGGTGATTCTTAACCAAAGACCAAGACTCTTGCAAGTTTTCTTTAACCCATAGAAGCTGAAAAGTTTAGAATACTTTGGAAAATGAGTTCATAAAAGAGAGAATGATTCTTAAAACTATAGATGATGTAACAATAAATCATGTGAACCAACTGCATTGAGCAAAATGTAACCAGTTCAGTAGCTGGGAATGTAAACTTACCCATATCTGATCCATTCGAGGACAAGTTTTCAAATTCAAGGTCATTATCTTCCTCATTGCCAGTGGGTGCTTCAATCACACTAAGAGCAAGTTGCAACTAGCTTCTTTCAACTTTTGAATGAAATCATCAAACCTGTCTTCCAATTGCATAAGGCTATTAGCAAGTTGATTGCAGACACTAACTTCGCCATCCCAGTTCTCGCATAGCCAGAACATTTGCCACACACTTCGCAATACTGAGATGCTCATTGCTCCAACCTGAAACATGACTGTAAGTTCACCAAACGAGGATTGACTTCCAATTAATTCTCAGGGTATGTTTGGTTCGGGTTGAAATTTTTATGGATGAGCTCTGCATATAATTATACACAGCAAACTGTTCCATGAAAATTTCTACATTATCAAAGTATCAATAAGAATTTAGAGCTGATGAATTAAGTCACTATCACTTTCATTCAATTTTCTCTTCCCCATTCTAGAAAATTCAAAAAATCATAAATATAAATATCAGATTATCAATAAATAATTTCCTTTTCCAAATCACCAGAATACAAAATCAAAACCAAATCCAAATTCAAACATCCAAGCATAGTTATCACGCAATCATTCTACACATAAACAAGTAGACAAAAAAGATCCAAAGAAGAAAGTAGGAATTTACCATATCTTCAACTTCTTGGAATCAGCTTTCTCCAGTGCAGCTTCAGAACCCTTTCTCTTACCATTGAGAGACTTCAAAGCCTCCTTCACAGACTCTGCAACCTCGGCGACACAGCGCTCAGACTCTTCCCTATACTTGGCAACATACTTGTGAGCTTCTCCATCGCCAGCAACCTTCTTACCTTTCTTCATCTGCTTCTTCAGAAACTCCTCCACAACCTTCTCCAGCCGCCGCTCCTCCTCCGCCGCCTTCCACTCCTCCAGCCTCTCTCTGCGTTCACGTGCCTCAGCCTTCTCCCACTCATGTCCCTGCAAGCGTCAAAATTGTTCGTCTTTTTTTTTTCGGCCTACATCGCCGCCCTCGAAGCAGCGATCCGAACCCTCCCATGCCGCCCTAGAGCCGCAGAAGGAGTCGCACTGTCGGGAAGATGTTGCTGCCCTCCGGCGAGCAGATGGCCGAGGAGGAGACGGTAAGAGGCTAATAGCGTAAACGACGAGGAGACGGTAAGAGGCTAATGACGCTGACGCTGTTGGATGCTAGGGCAGAGGCGACGAGGAGACGAGGCGGAGGGGAGGCTAACGGCGCAGCGAGGGCGGTGCCGGTGACGGCGGGGATCTGAGCTCTTCCTGGGTTGGCATTGATGAGAGTGACGGTAAGAGTTGAGAGTGAGAGAGTCAGGAACAGGATCGAAGCATTTGGATGGCCAAGTTTGAGGGTTATTGGGTTGGGGGTGGGTAATTAGGGGTTTTTTTTTTTATAAAAAAACTTTTGGCCACGCTTTATAAATGCTACCAAAATGAAACCCTATTGCCACGCTTTCAAAACGTTTCTGTTTCTCTCTATCGCCACGCTTTTGAAGCTTGGCAGAAAAAAAGTGTGGCCGTATCTCTAATCAATTGCCACTCTCACAAAAGCGTGGCCATGGACCCTTTTCGCCACGCTTTTGAAGCGTGGCGAGAAAAAACGTGGCCAAATCTCTATTCAATCGCCACCCTCACAAAAGCGTGGCCATTGACCACTTTTGGCCACGCTTTTAAAGCGTGGCAAAAAAAAAGCGTGGCCATAGGCCATTTTTCTTGTAGTGAAATTTGGAGACACAAGTGGGTCAGGTGAGTAAAATAGTTACTGAAACTCCTCTTAGTACTCTCCCAAGCAGTACAGAAGAGAATCCTAAAAGAGAGTGCAAGGCCATAACTATATCCAAAGTGGCCGAACCTGGAGAGAGTAAAAAGGCAGTGATTTCTAGTGAGGAAGACCTTGCTGAACATCCACTGACCAATAAGGAGTTCCCTATTGAGGAACCAAAAGAATCTGAGGCTCATATAGAGACCATAGAGATTCCATGGAACTTAATGCTGCAGTTCATGAGCTCTGATGAAGATTCTTCCTCTGATGAGGATGAAGATCTTGTTGAAGAGCAAGTTGCTCGGTATCTTGGAGCAATCATGAAGTTGAAGGCCAAGCTATTTGGTAATGAGAATTGGGAGGATGGACCTCCATTGCTCATTAAGGAACTGAATACCTTGGTTCAGCAGAAATTACCTCAAAAGAAACCGGATCCCGGAAGGTTCTTAATTCCTTGCACCATAGGCACCATAACCTTTGAGAAGGCTCTGTGTGACCTGGGGTCAGGTATAAACCTCATGACACTCTCTGTAATGGAGAAACTAGGGATCTTAGAGGTACAAGCTGCAAAAATCTCACTAGAGATGGCAGACAAATCAATGAAACAGGCTTATAGACTTGTAGAGGATGTCTTAGTGAAGGTTGAAGGCCTTTACATCCCTGCTGACTTCATAATCCTAGACACTGGGAAGGATGAGGATGAATCCATCATCTTTGGAAGACCTTTCCTAGCCACAGCAAGGGCTGTGATTGATGTGGACAGAGGAGAGTTAGTCCTTCAATTGAATGAGGACTACCTTGTGTTTAAGGCTCAAGGATCTTCTTCTGTAAATATGGAGAAGAAGCATGAAAAGCTTCATCCAATTCTCTCCATACAGATTCAAGCAGAGCCCCCACATTCAAACTCTAAGTTTGGTGTTGGGAGGCTACAATCATGCTCTGAGTATCTGTGAAGCTCTATAAGAGCTCACTGTCAAGCTATTAACATTAAAGAAGTGCTTATTGGGAGGCAACCCAATCTTAGTTATCTATGTTAATTACTTTTTCATTTGTTTTTCATTTCCATGTTATATTTTCTTTAGGTTGATGATCATGTGGAGTCATAAAAACAGCTGCAGAATTAAAGCAGAATCAAAAACAGCATCAAAAATAGCACACCCTGGAGGAGAGGCTTACTGGCGTTTAAACGCCAGTAAGGATAGCAGAATGGGCGTTTAATGCCCAGTCTGGCAGCATTCTGGGTGTTAAACGCCAGAATTGGCAGACAGACTGGCGTTTAACGCCAGAAAAGGGTATCTGGCTGGCGTTAAACGCCAGAAAAGGGCATCAGCCTGGCGTTTAATGCCAAGAAAGGCAGCAGAGCTGGCGTTAAACGCCAGAAATGGCATACAGAGGGTGTTTAAACGCCAGAAATATGCAGGGACCAGAATTTCTTGACACCTCAGGATCTGTGACCCTCACAGGATCCCCACCTATCCCAATTCACTCTCCTTTTCACACCTTTCCATAATACTCTTCCCCAAAATAACCTCCACCAATCACCTCCATCTCTTCTTCCTTTAATCCTTTCATTCTTCTTTTGCTCGAGGACGAGCAAACCTTTTAAGTTTGGTGTGAGAAAAAGCTCTGCTTTTTATTTTTCCATAACCATTAATGGCACCTAGGGCCAGAGAAACCTCTAGAAAGAAGAAAGGGAAGGCAATTGCTTCCACCTCCGAGTCATAGAAGATGGAGAGATTTATCTCAAAAGCCCATCACTAGAAAAAGGATGGAGCAAACAAGAGAGCCCACTTATGGACCTCAACAAGAGCATGAGGAAGTCCCTCATCAAGAAATCCTTGAGATGCCTCAAGGGATGCATTTCCCTCCACACAACTATTGGGAGAAACTTAACACCTCTTTAGGAGAATTGAGTTCCAACATGGAGCAACTAAGAGTGGAACACCAAAAGTACTCCATCATCCTCCATGAAATCAGAGAGGACCAAAGAGCCATGAGGGAAGAGCAACAAAGGCAAGGAAGAGATATTGAGAAGCTCAAGCACTCCATAGGATCTTCAAGAGGAAGAACTAGCCACCGTCACTAAGGTGGACCCGTTCTTTCATTTCCTTGTTCTTATTTTTCTGTTTTTTGTTTCTATGCTTTATGTTTTGTCTATGTTTGTGTCTTCATTACATGATCATTAGTGTTTAGTGTCTATGTCTTAAAGCTATGAATGTTCCATGAATTTTTCACCTTTCTTAAATGAAAAATGTTTTCTGAAAAAGAAAAAGAAGTACATGAATTTTGAAATTTATCTTGAAATTAGTTTAACTATTTTGATGTGGTGGCAATACTTCTTGCTTTCTGAATGTATGCTTAAACAGTGCATGTTTGAAATTGGAATTAAGAAAATTTAACTCTTGAAAGAATAATGAAAAAGGATACATGTTATTGGTGATTTGAAAAATCATAAAACTGATTCTTGAAGCAAGAAAAAGCAGTGAAAAGCAAAAGCTTGCGAAAAAAATTACGAAAAATAAAGAAAAAAAGAAAGAAAAAGAAAAAGCAAGCAGGAAAAGTCAATAGCTCTTTAAACTAAAAGGCAAGAGCAAAAAGCCAGTAACTTTTTAAACTAAAAGGCAAGGGTAAAGAGGATCCAAGGCTTTGAGCATCAGTGGATAGGAGGGCCCAAAAGGAATAAAAGCCTGGCCTAAGCAGCTAAATCAAGTTGTCCCTAACCATGTGCTAGTGTCATGAAGGTCCAAGTGAAAAGCTTGAGACCGAGTGGTAAAAGTCGTGATCCCAAACAAAAGAGTATGCTTAAGAACTCTGGGCACCTCTAACTGGGGACTCTAGCAAAGCTGAGTCACAATCTGAAAAGGTTCACCCAGTTATGTGTCCGTGGCATTTATGTATCCGGTGGTAATACTGGAAAACAAAATGCTTAGGGTCACGGCCAAGACTCATAAAGTAGCTGTGTTCAATAATAAAAAAGAACTTAACTAGGAAAATCAATAACATTATCTGTATTTCTGAGTTCCTAAAGAGGCCAACAATTCTGAACTCCAATGGATAGAGAGATGCCAAAACTATTCAGAGGCAAAAAGCTACTAGTCCCGCTCATCTAATTAAAACTAATCTTCATTGAAATTTTTGAAATTTATTGTATTTTCTCTTATTTTTATCTTATTTTGTTTTTAGTTGCTTGGGGACAAGCAACAATTTAAGTTTGGTGTTGTGATGAGCGGATAATTTATACACTTTTTGGCATTGTTTTTAGGTAATTTTTAGCATGTTTTCGTTACTTTTTATTATATTTATATTAGTCTTTATGCAAAAATCACATTTCTGGACTTTACTATGAGTTTGTGTATTTTTCTGTAATTTCAGGTATTTTCTAGCTGAAATTGAGGGATCTGAGCAAAGGTCTGATTCAGAGGCTGAGAAAGGATTGCAGATGCTGTTGGATTCTAACCCTCCTGCACTCGAAGTGGATTTTTTGGAGCTACGAAAGCCCAATTGGCGCGCCCTTAATTGTGTTGGAAAGTAGACATCTTGGGCTTTCCAGAAATGTATAATTGTCCATACTTTGCCCGAGATTTGATGGCCCAAACTGGCGGCTAAACGCTAGCCAAAGACTCTTTTCTGGCGTAAAACGCTGGAACTAGCACCAAAACTGGAGTTAAATGCCCAAACTGGCATCCAAGCTGGCATTTAACTCTAGAAAAGGCCTATGCACGTGCAAAGCTCAATGCTCAGCCCAAGCACACACCAAGTGGGCCCCGGAAGTTGATTTCTGCACTATCTGCACTTAGTTACTCAATTTCTGTAATCCTTAGTAACTAGTTTAGTATAAATACTAGTCTTTCCTATTGTATTCGGATCATATCATCTAATCAGCTTATGCCATTGTTCACGTTTGGGAGGCTGGCCATTCGGCCATGCCTAGACCTTTTTCTCTTATGTATTTTCCAACGGTGGAGTTTCTACACCTCATAGATTAAGGTGCGGAGCTCTGCTGTTCTTCATGAATTAATGCAAGTACTATTGTTTCTCTTTTAATTCACGCTTACTTCTTCTCCAAGATATACTCTTGTACTTAATTCAGTTAAGTCAAAATGAAGGGGTGACCCATGACAATCACCCACTATCTTCGTTACTCGCTTAGCCAAGATCCGCGTGCCTGACAACCACAAGCGGTCTACATGATGTTCATCGTAGTCATTGGACGACAGCCAAAGTATAGTCTCTTGGGTCTCTGATCCACGGATTTGACTTGCCTCTCCTGACAATAGAGCATTCGAATCCGTGAGATTAGAACTTTCGTGGTAGAGGCTAGAACCAATTGGCAGCATTCCTAGATCTGGAAAGTCTAAACCTTGTCTATGGTATTCCGAGTAGGATCTGGGACGGGATGACTGTGACAAGCTTCAAACTCCCAAATGTTGGGTGCAGTGATAGTGTGCAAAAGGATAGAGAGATCCTATTCTGACACAAGTGAGAACCGACAGATGATTAGCCGTGCAGTAGCTGTGCCTAGTATTTTTCATCCGAGACGAGAGATCCGACAATTGATTAGCCATACAAAAACCGTACCTGGACCATTTTCACTGAGATGACGGATGGTAGCCATTGATAACGGTGATACACCAGCATAAAACTTGCCATGGAAGGGAGCACGCATGATTGGATGAAGACAATAGGAAAGCAGAGGTTCAAAAGCAACAAAGCATCTCCAAACGCTTATCTGAAATTCCCACCAATGAATTACATAAGTATCTTTATTTTAATTTATGTTTTATTTATCTTTCAATTATCAAAACTCAAAATCAATTGAATCTGCCTGACTAAGATTTACAGGATGACCATAGCTTGCTTCAAGCCGGCAATCTCCGTGGGATCGACCCTTACTCGCGTAATGTTTTATTACTTGGACGACCCAGTGCACTTGCTGGTTAGTTGTACCGGAGTTGTGAAAAGTGTGATCACAATTCCGTGCACCACTTGCAACGCGATTACTTTTGTGAAATTCTTTACCGACGATTTTTTCCCCATCAATTTTTGGCGCCGTTGTCGAGGAATTGCAAACGTGTGCCTTATTATTGGTTATTGTGAATATTGTGAATAATTTTGCTTTTTCGTTTCTTTGTTAGTTGTTTCTAGTTTTAGGAGTTTATTCTCATTATTTTCTTATTAGTTTTTGTTTTTACTTTCTTTTGATACTATGAATTCTCACCCCTTTGGCTATGAGTTTGGTTACAATCATGTTGTAGGAAGAGAAAATTACAATGAAAGCTTGCATCAAAGATGGGAGGAGCCACAAGGATTTGATCAACCCTCTTGGCAACAACCTCCACCCACTTACTATGAGCAAGAACCATTCTAAGGTGCATATCAATCCAATGGATATGGTGGACCCTCTTATAGTTACCAACAAGCCCCAGCCCCACCATATGCCTATGAACCCCTCCTCAACATTGCTTTGAACCACCATACTCACAAGCCCCCTACTACCAAACACCCTCATATGATCCTAATCCTTATCCACCATACCAACCACCTTATGAGCCATATGAACCATACATAGAGCCACCCCAATTCCAACACAATTACTCCCAAGAACCACCACCTCCATATACACCATGTCCATATCCATCAATCCAAGAGCCATATGATCTTAATTATGTTAGCCAAGCTGAACAAGAGTCAAAGAATTGTCTCAAGGGAGCAATGGATCAACTTCAAGCAACCATCTGTCAAAAGTTCGAACCATGTGAGAACCAAGGATTGAAGTGTGTTGTTCAACAAGTGGAAAAGATGGAGAGTGTTGAACTGCCACATCCTTATTATGATGAACCACTCTCATATCATGAACCTTTCCTTCCAAGCAATAAACCCTTCTATCCACCCCAATCTTCAATGGATGACACTCTAAGTGTTCTTATTCAAGAGCAAAGAGAGATGCAAAGGACGACACAAGAGTTCATAGCTACCTTGACTGAAGTAGTAGGTAATTTAGCCTCTCTACACGTCAACACTCAAAGCACTCCCATGACTACATGTGGAGAATCAATAGAAGAGCGTAGCATGAATGAGACACTAGAAACTCCAGTGGACAGTGAGGAATGCAATTTTGTATTCGAACAGTTGGAGGAAGCCACAATAGTCAAAGAGGACGAAGTGGTTGAAGACTTAGGAGACGTCGAACCTCCAGTGGAATCTAGAGTTGTAGAGTATTCCTCCAAGAAGCTTGAAATTAATGTCAAAGAGGCTAGTGCACAACTTCCGTGGCATATTCCCTATGAAGAATTGGATGGGATAGATCAAGAAGCAAGTTTCCTTGGTGGTGATGATCATGAATCAAGTCTTCCTAGTGATAAATCTACATCTGCAATTGAACTCTTTAAAGATGAAGACCCTTCTCTAAGTGAGTTTGAGAATGATATGGAAGCAGAAGTCCTTTGCAAAGGTTGGACGGGAGTTGAGTACGCTTTGTCAAGTACGTTGGAGACTTCTCTACCTAGGTTGCCAACTACTCCTTCATTTGAGTGGGTAAGACTTATCTCTATTCTATTTACTGTCCCACTTGAATATGGTATTCTTGAAACAGATGGCCAACTTAGGAGGCTTTGTGGCATTCAGCATAAGAGAAGGATGTTTAGTCGTTGGAGTTGCAAATCAAGGCTCATCAAGGTTGATACTTCAAGAGCTAGATGCAAGGGTGGAGCTAGTTAACATTTGGTTGGATTTAAGAGAAAAGCTTGGTATTGCATTGAGAATTCGGATTGCTTGCCACCCGGTTGGAGCGATGATGATCCACTTAAAGACGGGTGTAGAAATAAGATTTGGGATCCCGGCATACAAGAGAATCAATTTTGGGAGCTCAAAACTTGTGAAGAACTTCATCAAGGCTTGGTGAATTCACTTGGGAGTGTTGAAGCTTATTGGAAGTCCAAGCGTTGGTGGAAGTTTCAAGATGAGTTCAAGCACAAGCCACCATGACAAGGAGCTTACCAAATGTCCAACTTAAGGACTTTAACTAAAAGTGCTAGGTGGGAGACACCCCACCATGGTAAACTCTTCCTATTTTATCTTTTATTTATGTTGATAATAAGTTGCAATTTTTTTTAGTTAGAATTATTTGGTTTATGTTGGTGGTTTTACTGGTTTAATAATATTTGGATTTATTTTGGTAGCTTGTTAATTTAAAATATATATATAATTACACACTGACACATGAAGCGTGCGCGTCATCGACGCGTAAGCGTCGATGACGCGCACGCTTCATGTGTCAGTGTGTAATACTAATAAAATGAATCGAGAGTTGCAATGGAGACGCGCGGGAGGGGTGCTGGGGGCACAGCCACCCCATGCGTATGCGTGCCCCTGCAAATTTTTCAATCCACACGTAAGCGTCGGCGACGCGTACGCGTGGGCATGAAAATCGGCGTTAAGAGTGAATTGAACAGAGATTTGGGTTGCCACTGTGCTGGAATCACGCGAGTAGTCATACGTACGTGTGACCGACGCTCACGCGTCAGTGTTCATTTTTGGCCACCCACGCGTAGGCGTGGGCGACGCTTACGCGTCGCATGGCTACTTCAGTTTTCACGCGTACGCGTGATGCTTGCGCAAGCGTCGCACCCTATTTTTCATTCCCTTCTCCTTTCTTCTCTCTGTTCTCCTTCTTTCTTCCTCTTTTCTTACTTTCTTCTTCTTCATTTCTTTAACTTCTCATCCTTATTCTTTCATTCTATTTTACTTAATTTATTTGCATACTTTCATTCACTGCATTTTAATTTTGTGCATGTTTTTATTTTTTTTCTAAATTTATTATTTTTCCGTTGGTGTTAAATGTTCTTATTCAACTGTTGCATCTTTTCTTGCATTATTTTGGTGCTTCGTGGCTTATTTTAAATTGTTGGGTATTATTAATTATAAGTCAATGCTAATTTTTATGACACTTGTATTATATTTGCATTGATATGCACTTATACTATCTTGCATTACCCACACTCTCTCCCTCATTGTTTCAATTTTTGCACTATTGTTATGCCATTTGCTTCTACTGTTTTCTCACTTGCATGTTGTAGCTACCATGTAATTAAGACCCTCATTATTTGGCATTAACCTACCCATATTTTATTTGTTTTCCTATCTTTGTTTTTGGGTTACTTTTCTTCCTTTTCCTCTTCTTTCAGGATGGCCACCGAGAGGGGAAAGGAAAAGCTTCTCAATGGGACGACAGACAAGTCCATCTGCATAATCTTTGGAGAAAAGCATCAGTTGTAGCCACCCATCCACTTGAACTTCTTTGCATGCACCGAGGACGGTGTAATCTTTAAGTGTAGGGAGGTCAATACCGACTTCCATGGGTTAGTTATTTTCTTCTCAACACCAATGTCTTAATTTTCCTTGTTAGTTCATAGTTGCATTTGCATGATTGACTGCATGTTTGTTAGATTGATGTTTACATGTATGTACTACTTAGTTGAAGTGATGAGTCTTTCCCAAGAAACTATTTCATATCATTTCACTAATTTGAATTAAAATTTTTGTTAAACTTGTTTGAAGAATTTTATTTTGGAACATGGTTTAGAGCTCGAACACACAGCCTTGTGAGATTTTGAGCCTATTTGATTGGTTGTATTTTTTCAATCAATATTTTATTTTTGGTGTGTGTTATTCTCTCTAAAATTGTGATCTTTGTCTTGCTCAATTCTATATTTCCATTGTTTGATATATGCATGCACTTATATGATTGAGGCCTTGTTTCACTGAGCTTACAAACCCATATGGCCTTAACATTTTCATTATCCTTTGTAAACCAATGTTGAGCCTTTTAACCCCATTTGTTCTTTACTTTAGCTCATCACTAACTCTAAGAGAAAACCAATAATGTCCTTAATTTGAATCCTGGGTTAGCTTAGACTAGTGAGAGACTCATGAATTAAGTGTGGAGAAATTGGATTTGAAAATATTTGGTTTGAGAATTGGGTGTTGCATATTTTTATGAAAATGTAAAAAAAGTGTTGAGGACATGTTGATGCATTCAATATCTTAATCATATGTATTGAGAAAAACAAAAGAAAAAAAATAATAAAAAGAAAAAAAAGAGAAGAAGAAAAGAAAAAAAAGAGAGCAATCAATAAAAAGGGGACAAAATGCCCCAAAACAAATGGTGATAGCAATGCATATGAGTTGTGCTTAAATTGGAATGCATGAATATGTGACAAAACATAGGTAATGGGTAGTTAGATTTTGTATGTTGATTACATGGATTGACTTAAGTTAGGTTGGAAGTTTAGGTTAATCAAGGATTCAGATTTTAGTCCACTTAGCCAGATACAATCCTACCTTGGTCCTAATCCCATTACAACCCTTAAAAGACCTCTTGATATGTGTATTTGTGCATCAAACTATTTTTTGATTGGTAGAAGAAGAGCAAGCCTCAGAAAGCAAGATTAGTAGAGAATTGAGAGAATCGAACCTTAAACACCTGAGTGATTAGAGTGTATACACTTCCGGTGAGGGTTCGATGCTCGATTCTTTGTTCCCGGCTTTCATGAGCTATTTTCTTCTGCAAGTCTACTTGTACTTTATTTTGAGATTTGAATTAGTGGGATCTAGTTTATATTTATTCTTGGAGAATTTATTTACTTTTAAAGCAAGTAGGAAAGAGAATTTTGTATTTAGTTGCATTCATATAGATAGGTTGCATTTCATGAGTTTTACCATTCCTCTTCACTCCTTTATAGTTTCTCTTGAACTTAGCATGAGGACGTGCTAATGTTTAAGTGTGGGGAGATTGATAAACCCCATTTTTAGGGTTTATCTTGTGCTAAATTTAGTAGATTTTATCCATTATTCTCACACTTATTCATTTAATTCGCATGTTTTATATTTTCCTTCCTAATTTTATGCTATGATTGAAAACATGCTTCTTTGGCCTTAAACTTGCTAATTTTAATCCTCTCTTATTGCCATTCGATGCCGTGATATGTTTGTTAAGTTTTTTCAGGGTTTATAGGTCAGAAATGGCTTAGAGGATGGAAAGGAAGCATGCAAAAGTGGAAGGAATACAAGAAATTGAAAGAATCGCTAAACTGTCAAGCCTGATCTCTTCGTACTAAATCGATCATAACTTGAGCTACAGAGGTCCGAATGAGGCGGTTCTAGTTGCGTTGGAAAGCTAACATCTGGGGCTTCAAAGTGATGTGCAATTTTCCATAGTTTCCATGAAGTTAGGTGACACGTACACGTGGATGACGTGTACGCATGACCTCACAAAAGTTCAGCGACGCGTACGCGTGACAGAGCCACATGCTGCACGTATCAGAAAACATTGGGGGCGATTTCTGGGCTATTTTTGGCCCAGTTTTAAGCCCAAAAATACTGATTAGAGGCTGTAGAGTGGAGCTGGATAGGAGAACATTCATTCATATAATATTAGGTTTTAGATGTAGTTTTTTGGAGAGAGAGAGGCTCTCTAGCCTCTCCTCTCTCTAGGTTTTAGGGTTCTTAGTTTTATTCCTTTTCAATTTTTGAATTCTATCTTATTTCTACTTAGTTCTCTTCTACTTTTAATTGTTCTAGCATTCTAGTTTATTTATTTCCCTTGTTGATTACTTTATGTTGTCAATTTAGGTTATGAATTCTCATGTTAGATTTTATTTCCCTTTTTAATGCAATTTGAGGTATTTCATGTTTATTGATTCTTTTGTTATTTGTTATCATTGATTTTGCAATTTTTGGTTTTAGATTTTATTATTCCTTGTTAATTTTCTATGCTTTTATTTTGTACCCACCAAGTGTTTGATAAAATACTTGGTTGGATTTTAAATTAGCTTTTTATGTTCTTAGCTTAGATTGAGTAAATTGGAGACTCTTGAATTGTCAAAGTCTCTTGTTGGTTGGTTATTGAAACTAGCTAGTTGGCTTGAGCTTCACTAACTCTAGTATTTGATTAGGACTTGTGAATTCAAGTTGATTTTCTCACTTGACTTACCCTCACCTGTTAGAGGTTAACTAAGTGATAGTAAAAGGCAATTACCATCACATGTGACTATGATAATGGGGATGGGAATTCTAATTATCAATCCTTGCTAAGACCTTTCTTAATTATTATTTTATTTCCTTGTTATTCTACTTTCTTGTTCCTCATTTCAAAACTCAAAAAAAGATACAATCTCATAACCAATTATAAATACACCTCCCTGCAATTCCTTGAGAGACGACCCGAGATTTAAATACTTCGGTTGATTTTTATTGGGTTTGCTTAAGTGACAAACAAATTAAATTTGATTGAGGTTTAATTGTCGGTTTATATCTATGCTTGCAACGCGATTACTTTTGTGAAATTCTTTACCGACGATTTTTCTTCCATCCCTCCCATATGACCTTAAAGAAGATCTCTCGCGCCTCCTAAGACAGAGCAGAGACTTGTTCACATTCACTCCCGCTGATATGCCAGGAATAGATCCCGACCTAATGTCCCACCGACTAGCCGTGGATCCCAAGGCCAAGCCTGTGACATAGAGGAGACGAAAAATGTCCCCCGACCGAGCAGCCGAGGTAAAGAAATAGGTTAAAGCCCTCCTCGAAGCGGGCTTTATCAGGGAACTACCCTATGCGACCTGGCTAGCTAACGTCTTGCTAGTCAAAAAAGCTAATGGGAAGTGGCAGATGTGCGTCGACTACACGGAATTAAACAAAGCCTATCCAAAAGACACCTTCCCCTACCAAATATCGATGGACTGGTAGACGCTGCATCTAGTCACCAATATCTCAGCTTCATGGACATATACTCCGGGTACAACCAGATACCCATGCACCGACCCGACGAGGATAAAACGGCCTTCATCACCCTCGACGGCACATACTACTACACAGTCATGCCCTTCGGCCTGAAAAACGCCGGAGCCACTTACCGAAGGCTCGTCAACAAGATATTCCAAGGCCTATCCGGGACCAAGCTTGAAGTCTACATAGATGACATGCTCGCTAAGACTGAATCCAGCGAGCAACTCATCGGCGACGTTGAGCTCGTTATGAACACCTTGAGGAGGCACCGA
Organism: Arachis hypogaea; assembly: GCF_003086295.3. NCBI lineage: Eukaryota > Viridiplantae > Streptophyta > Magnoliopsida > Fabales > Fabaceae > Arachis > Arachis hypogaea. Next base: position 117,460,356 of record NC_092051.1, on the reverse strand, counting down.
ATGCGTCTCAACCCGACAAAATGCGCCTTCGGAATGGAAGCAGGAAAATTCCTAGGGTTCATGATCACACAACGCGGGGTAGAGGTAAATCCCGAGAAGTGTCGAGCCATCCTCGAAATGGCAAGTCCAAAAAATCTCAAAGACATCCAGAAACTGATCGGCCGACTAGCCTCCCTGTCCCATTTCCTCGGCGCATCGGCCTAGAAGGCGATCCCCTTTTTAAAACTTATGAAGAAAGGAACTCCCTTCAAGTGGGATACAGAATGTGAAGGGGCATTCCAACACTTCAAGAAAGTACTAGCAGAACCCCCCATTCTTGCTAAACCCCAAACGGGAGAGGTCCTTTACCTATACCTATCCATAACAGAAGAAGCACTTGCAGCGGCACTTGTCCGAGAAGACAAGAATAAGGCCCAGCGACCTATCTACTTCATAAGCAAAGTCCTCTAAGACATGGAGTCACGCTACTCCCGCCTCGAGAAACTCACCTTCACACTCCTTACAGCCTCCCGACATCTTCGCCAATACTTCTAGTCTCATCCCATTACGGTCTGAACCGACCAAGCGGTCAGGCAAGTCTTACATAAGCCCGACCTGACGGGGAGAATGCTAGCATGGTCCATAGAACTATCCTAGTTCCAAATAAAGTCCGAACCCCAGACCGCAATCAAAGCACAGGCCCTGGCAGACTTCATCGCCGAGATGACTCCAGGAAACCCCGCCACCGAAAATTGGAAGCTACACGTAGACGGCTCATCCAACACCACTTCTGGGGGAGCCGGGGTGATACTCGAAAGCCAAAATGGGATTGTAATCGAACAATCCGTTTGGTACGAGTTCCCAGTCTTTAACGACCAAGCAAAGTATGAAGCTCTCTTGGCCGGCTTGACATTAGCCAAGGAGGTCGGCGCAAAAATCTTGGAGGTATGCAGCGACTCACAGGTAGTCAACTCCCAAGTCAACGGAGACTACCAAACACGAGACCCCCTACTCCAATAATACCTCACCAAAGTAAACAAGATAAAGGAAGAATTCGATCGTATAACCATACAACACGTCCCTAGGAAACGAAATGCAAGGGCAGACCTACTCTCGAAACTGGCAAGCACCAAGTCAGGACAAGAAAACCGGTCGCTAATTCAAGAAGTCGTCAGAACGCCGTCTGTATCAACTGCGGCCGGCAACGGCCTACTGATTTCCAACCAAGAATCATGGACCTCCCCCATCCTACAATACCTCCTCAATGGAGTACTACCCGAGGACCCGAAATAAGCAAATTGGATAAAAAGGGAAGCCGCTAACTACACCGTCGTGACGGGACAACTGTACAAATGAGGATTCTCGCAACCCTTACTCAAGTGCGTCGAGCCTGGGGACATGGAGTACATACTCCGCGAAATCCATGAAGGCTGCTGCGGCCATCACGTCGGAGGCAAAACCTTGGCCCAGAAAGTCACCCGGGCTGGATACTTCTGGCCCTCGGTTATTAGGGACTCCATGCAGCTAGTAAAAAATTGCAGCAACTGCCAAATACATGCTGACTTCCACCAAGCCGCCCCACACCAGATCAACGTCATAACGGCAGACCGGCCATCCGGAACATGGGGTGTCGACCTCGTTGGCCCTTTTCCCACGGCAGCTGGACAACTCTGATACCTCATCGTCGCCATCGACTACTACACCAAATGGATCGAGGCCGAACCCTTGGCCTCTATCACTGGAACCCAATGCCGAAAGTTTTTTTGGAGACACATAATAACCCGGTTCGGGATCCCCGAGATAGTAATCTCGGACAACTGATGAGCGGATAATTTATACGCTTTTTGGCATTATTTTTAGTATGTTTTTAGTATATTTTAGTTAGTTTTTATTATGTTTTTATTAGTTTTTATTTAAAAATCACATTTCTGGACTTTACTATGAGTTTGTGTGTTTTTTTGTGATTTCAGGTATTTTCTGGCTGAAATTGAGGGACCTGAGCAAAAATCTGATTCAGAGGCTGAAAAAGGACTGCAAATGCTGTTGGATTCTGACCTCCCTGTACTCGAAGTGGATTTTCTAGAGCTACAGAAGCCCAATTGGCGCGCTCTCAATTGCGTTGGAAAGTAGACATCTTGGGCTTTCTAGAAATATATAATAGTTCATACTTTGCGCAAGATTTGATAGCCCAAACAGGCGTTCTAAGTCAGCTCAAGAATTATGGCGTTTAACGCCAGAACTGGCACAAAAGCTGGAGTTAAACGCCCAAACTGGCACAAAAGCTGGCGTTTAACTCCAAGAAAAGTCTCTACATGTGAAAACTTTAATGCTCAGCCCAAGCACACACCAAGGAGGCCCAGAAAAAGATTTCTGCATTAATTACCTATTTCTGTAACCCTAGGCTACTAGTTTTCTATAAATAGGACCTTTTGCTATTGTATTTTAATCTTTTGATCATCTTGGAATCATGTTTTGATGATTGAACCCTATTTGGGAGGCTGGCCATTCAGCCATGCCTAGACCTTTTGTTCTTATGTATTTTCAACGGTGGAGTTTCTATACACCATAGATTAAGGTGTGGAGCTCTACTGTTCTTCATGAATTAATGCAAAGTACTATTGTTTTTCTATTCAACTCAAGTCTATTTCTTCTCCAAGATATTCATTCGCACCCAAGAACATGATGAATGTGATGATTATGTGACACTCATCACCATTCTCACCTATGAATGCGTGACTGACAACCACTTCCGTTCTACATGCAAACAAGCTTGAATGTGTATCTCTTGGGTTTCTAATCTAAGATTAGAACCTTCCTGGTATAGGATAGAATTATTGGCGGCCATTCCTGAGATCCGGAACGTCTAAACCTTGTCTGTGGTATTCTGAGTAGGATCTGGGAAGGGATGACTATGACGAGCTTCAAACTCGCGATTGTTGGGCGTGTGACAGACGCAAAAGGATCAATGGATCCTATTCTAACATGATCGAGAACCGATAGATGATTAGCCGTGCGGTGACAGCGTGCGTAGAACATTTTCACTGAGAGAACGGGAAGTAGCCATTGACAACGGTGATGCCCAACATAAAGCTTGCCATGGAAAGGAGTATGAATGATTGGAAGAAGGCAATAGGAAAGCAGAGGTTCAAGAGGAACAAAGCATCTTCATACGCTTATCTGAAATTCCTACCAATGAATTACATAAGTATCTCTATCTTTATCTTATTTTATGTTTTATTCATCTTTTAATTATCAATCCTTCATAACCATTTGAGTCCGCCTGACTGAGATTTACAAGATGACCATAGCTTGCTTCAAGCCGACAGTCTCCGTGGGATCGACCCTTACTCACGTAAGGTATTACTTGGACGACCCAGTGCACTTGCTGGTTAGTTGTGCGGAATTGTGACAAAGTGTGATTCACGTTTGAGAGCTCCAAGTCTTTGGCGCCATTGTTGATGATCACAATTTCGTGCACCAAGTTTTTGGTGCCGTTGTCGGGGATTGTTCGAGTTTGGACAACTGACGGTTCATCTTGTTGCTTAGATTAGGTACTTTTCTTTTTATTTTTCAGAATTTTTAAGAATGAATTCTAGAGTTTCAAGGTGATGTTCTTATCATCACAAAAGCTTATTGATTCTCATCAATTTAGCTGCTGAATATAAAGTCCTACTGAAGCTTGGCTAACCATGTCTAATCTTTTTAGACTGAAGCTTTAGACTAACATTGCATGATTCCTGGAATTCTTATTAAAAGTTTTGATTCTCTTTATTTTCTTTTCTATATAAGTTTCGAAAATCACAAAAAAATTTATAAAATCATAAAAATCAAAAATATTTTATGTTTCTTGTTTGAGTCTAGTTTCTAATTTTAAGTTTGGTGTCAATTGTATGTCTTTATTCTTCTAATTTTCGAAAATTTCATGCATTATGTTCTTCATTGATCTTCGAGTTGTTCTTGATGATTTCAGTGCTTTGATCTTTAATTTCTCTTATTTTGTGTCTTTTGTTGTTTCTTATATGCATTTTCAAATTGCTATAGTCCTTAGTATACAAACTTCTAAGTTTGGTGTCTTGCATGCATTATTTATTTGATCTTAGTTACATTCTTTTTATTATTGTTTCTCATCATTTAAAAAATTCAAAAATTTTTAAATTGTGTCTTTTCAAGTCAATAACACAGAGAATTGAAGATTCAGAACATTTAGTAGAGGAATTACACAGAAAAAGCTGGGCGTTCAAAACGCCCAGTGAAGAAGGAAAACTGGCGTTTAAACGCCCAAAAAGGTAGAGATTTTGGGCGTTAAACACCAGAATGGATGTCATTCTGGGCGTTTAACGCCAGGATGACATAAGAGGGAAGATTTTGTTTTTAATTCAATTTTTTTTCAATTTTTCATAATTTTTCAAAATCAAATCTTTTTCAAATCATATCCTTTCAATCATATCTTTTCAAAATCAATTTCTTTTCAATTTTTTTATTTATTACTATTTTCAAAAATCCTTGCTACAATTAATAATTTAATTCAAAATTTTCTAGTTGTTACTTGCCTATTAAGAAAGGATCAAAAATTTTAATTCTAGAATCATATCTTCTAATTTCTTGTTAGTCAAGTAATCAACTTTAATTTTAAAACTTTCTCTTTTTAATTTGATTTTCAATCATATCTTCTCAATCATATCTTTTCAATCACATCTTTTTTCAAAATTATGTTTCAATCATATCTTTTTTATTTCTAATTTCAAAATCTTTTTCAAAAATCACTTAATTTCTTTCCCAACCTTAATTTTCGAAAAACCTTTACCAAATTTTCAAAATTTCTTTTAATTATTTCAAAATCTTTTACTTTAATTTCGAAAATTCTTCCCCTCTTCCCACATCCTTCTATTTAAGGACTAACACTCCTCCACTATCAACAATTCGAACTCTATCCCTCTTGATAAGTTCGAATTCTTCTCTTTCTACCTTCTCCTTCTATTCTTCTGTTCCTCTGACACCTCAAGGAATCTCTATACTGTAACATAGAGGATTCCATTCTTTCTTGTTCTCTTCTCTTTCATATGAGCAGGAGAAAAGACAAAGGCATCCTTGTTAAAGCTGATCCTAAACCTGAAAGGACCTTGAAGAGAAAGCTAAGAGAAGCTAAAGCACAACTCTCTGTAGAGGGCCTAACAGAGCTTTTCAAAGAAGAAGAAGCAATGGTAGCCGAAAACAACAATGCCAAAAATGCAAGGAAGGTGCTTGGTGACTTTACTACACCTACTCCCGACTTCTATGGGAGAAGCATCTCAATCCCTGCCATTGGAGCAAACAACTTTGAGCTTAAGCCTCAATTAGTTTCTCTAATGCAACAGAATTGCAAGTTTCATGGACTTCCATTAGAAGATCCTCATCAGTTCTTAGCTGAATTCTTGCAAATCTGTGACACTGTCAAGACCAATGGGGTTGATCCTGAGGTCTACAGGCTTATGCTTTTTGCTTTTGCTGTAAGAGACAGAGCTAGAACATGGTTGGATTCACAACCTAAGGAAAGCCTGAACTCTTGGGAAAAGCTAGTCAATGCCTTCTTGGCAAAGTTCTTTCCACCTCAAAAATTGAGCAAGCTTAGAGTGAAAGTCCAAACCTTCAGACAGAAGGAAGGTGAATCCCTCTATGAAGCTTGGGAAAGATACAAGCAATTGATCAGAAGGTGTCCTTCTGACATGCTTTCAGAATGGAGCATTATAGGTATATTCTATGATGGTCTGTCTGAACTATCCAAGATGTCATTGTATAGCTCTGCTGGAGGATCTCTTCATCTGAAGAAGACGCCTGCAGAAGCTCAGGAAATCATTGAAATGGTTGCAAATAACCAATTCATGTACACTTCTGAAAGGAATTTTGTGAATAATGGGACAAATCAGAAGAAATGAGTTCTTGAGATTGATACTCTGAATGCCATACTGGCTCAGAACAAAATATTGACTCAACAAGTCAATATGATTTCTCAGAGTCTGTCTGGAATGCAAGCAGCAACAGGCAGTACTAAAGAAGCTTCCTCTGAAGAAGAAGCTTATGACCCTGAGAACCCTGCAATGGAAGAGGTGAATTACATGGGAGAATCCTATGGAAACACCTATAATTCTTCATGGAAAAATCATCCAAATCTCTCATGGAAGGACCAACAGAGGCCTCAACAAGGCTTTAATAACAATAATGGTAGAAGAAACAGGTTTAGCAATAGCAAGCCTTTTCCATCATCTTCTCAGCAATAGACAGAGGATTCTAAGCAGAGCTACTCTGACTTAGCAACTATAGTCTCTGATCTAATTAAAACCACTCCAAGTTTCATGACTGAAACAAGGTCCTCCATTAGAAATTTGGAGGCACAAGTAGGTCAGCTGAGTAAGAAAGTTACTGAACTCCCTCCTAGTATTCTCCCAAGCAATACAGAAGAGAATCCAAAGAGAGAATGCAAGGCCATAAACACGTCTCACATGGTTGAACCTGGAGAGGAGGAAGAGGCAGTGATTTCCACTGAGGAAGACCTCAATGGACGTCCACTGACCTCCAAGGAGTTCCCTAATGAGGAACCATGGGAATCTGAGGCTCACACTGGGACCATAGTGATTCCATTGAATTTAATTTTGCCATTCATGAGCTCTGATGAGTATTCTTCCTCTGAAGAGGATGAAGATGTTACTGAAGAGCAAGTTGCTAAGTATCTTGGAGCGATCATGAAGCTAAATGCCAAGTTATTTGGTAATGAGACTTGGGAGGATGAACCCCCCTTGCTCATCAAAGAACTGGATGACTTGACTAGGCAGAGATTACCTCTGAAGAGACAAGATACTGGAAAGTTCTCAATACCTTGTGCCATAGGCACCATGACCTTTGAGAAGGCTTTGTGTGACCTAGGGTCAAGCATAAACCTCATGCCTCTCTCTGTAATGGAGAAGCTAGGGATCATTGAGGTACAAGCTACAAGAATCTCACTGGAGATGGCAGATAATTCAAAGAAACAAGCTTATGGACTTGTAGAAGATGTCTTGGTAAAGGTTGAACACCACTACATCCCTGCTGATTTCATAATCCTAGAGACTGGAAAGTGTGTGGACGAATCCATCATCCTTGGCAGACCCTTCCTAGCCACAGCAAAAGCTGTAATTGATGTTAACAGAGGAGAATTGATCATTCAAGTGAATGAAGACTCCCTTGTGTTTAAAGCTCAAGGATATCCCTCTGTAACCATGGAGAGGAAGCATGAAGAGCTTCTCTCAATACATAGTCAGACAGAGCCCCCACAGTCAAACTCTAAGTTTGGTATTGGGAGGCCACAACCAAACTTTAAGTTTGGTGTTGAACCCCCACATTCAAACTCTAAGTTTGGTGTTGGGAGGTTCCAACATTGCTCTGAACATCTGTGAGGCTCCATGAGAGTCCACTATCAAGCTACTGACATTAAAGAAGCGCTTGTTGAGAGGCAACCCAATTTTATTTATTCTCCATTGTTATTTTATGTTTTCTGTAGGTTGATGATCATGTGAAGTCACAAAAACAATTGAAAAAGCAAAAACAGACTGAAAAATAGAATTAAAAATAGAACACCCTGGAGGAGAAACTTACTGGCGTTTAAACGCCAGTAAGGGTAGCAGAATGGGCGTTAAACGCCCAGTTTGGCACCATTCTGGGCGTTTAACGCCAGAAATGGGCACCAGACTGGCGTTTAACGCCAGAAAAGGGCAAGAAGCTGGCGTTAAACGCCAGAAATGGGTAGCAGCCTGGCGTTTAACGCCAGGATTGACAGAAAGGGGCGTTTTGCACGCCACTTAGTGCAGGGATGAGATATCCTTGACACCTCAGGATCTGTGGACCCCACAGGATCCAACCTACCCCACCTCTCTCTCTCTTCTTCACCCATTTACCAATCACCTCAATACCTCTTCCCCAAAAATCCCTCACCTATCAAATCCCACCATTCTCTTCACCACTCACATCCATCCTTCATAAAACTCTACCTACCTCACCATTCAAATTCAAACCACTTACCCACCCAAACCCACCCATAATGGCCGAACCCTAACCCTCTCTCCACCCCTATATAAACCCATCTTCATTCCTTCATTTTCACACAACATACACACTACTTCTCCCCCTTGGTCGAAACAGTAAGCCCCATCCATCTCCTCTATTTCTTCTTCTTCTACTCTCTTCTTTCTTCTTTTGCTCGAGGACGAGCAAACCTTCTAAGTTTGGTGTGGTAGAAGCGTTGCTTTTTTTTTTCACAACCATTAATGGCACCAAAAGGCTGGAGAAACCTCTAGAAAGAGGAAAGAGAAGGCAAAAGCTTCCACCTCCGAGTCATGAGAGATGGAGAGATTCCTCTCAAGGGTGCATCAAGACCACTTCTATGAAGTTGTGGCCAAGAAGAAGGCATAACCTCAAACCCGTGGCTAGGGGATGGTTGGAGTTCATCCAACACTCAATCATTCCCACTAGCAACCGGTCTGAAGTTACTATAGACCGGGCTATCATGATCCATAGCATCATGATTAGGGAAGAAGTAGAAGTTCATGAGGTTATATCTCAAGAACTCTACAAGGTGGTGGATAAATCTTCTACTTTGGCAAGGTTAGCCTTCCCTCACCTCATTTGTCACCTCTGCAATTCAGTTGGAATTGACATAGAGGGAGACATTTTCATTGATGAGGACAAGCCCATCACTAAGAAAAGGATGGAGCAAACAAGAGATCCCACTCATGGACATGAGGAAATTCCTCACCATGAAATCCCTGAGATGCCTCAAGGGATGCATTTTCCTCCACAAAACTATTGGGAGCAAATCAACACCTCCCTAGCAGAATTAAGTTCCAACATGGGACAACTAAGGGTGGAGCACCAAGAGCATTCTATCCTCCTCCATGAAATTAGAGAAGACCAAAGAACCATGAGAGAGGAGCAACAAAGGCAAGGAAGAGACATTGAGGAGCTCAAGCACTCCATTAGATCTTCAAGAGGAAGAACAAGCCACCATCACTAAGGTGGACCCGTTCTTTAATCTCCTTGTTTTTTATTTTCTGTTTTTCGAAAATTATGCTTTATGTTTATTTATATTTGTGTCTTTATTACATGATCATTAGTGTCTAAGTGTCTATGCCTTAAAGCTATGAAAATGAATCCATCACCTTTCTTAAATGAAAAATATTTTTAATTGAAAAAAAGAAAAAGAAGTGCATGAATTTCGAATTTTAAAACAGTTTAATTATTTTGATGTGGCGGCAATACTTTTGTCTTTCTGAATGAATGCTTGAACAGTGCATATTTTTTATATTGTTGATTCATGAATGTTAAAATTTTTGGCTCTTGAAAGAATGATGGAAAAGGAGAAATGTTATTTGATAATCTAAAAAATCATAAAATTGATTCTTGAAGCAAGAAAAAGCAGTGAATACAAAAAAAAAAGAGAGAAAGAAAGAAAAAGCAAGCAGAAAAAGCCAATAGCCCTTTAAACCAAAAGGCAAGGGTAAAATAAAAAAGGGATCCAAGGCTTTGAGCATCAGTGGATAGGAGGGCCCACAGGAATAAAATCCTGGCCTAAGCGGCTAAACCAAGCTGTCCCTAACCATGTGCTTTTGGCGTGAATGTGTCAAGTGAAAACTTGAGACTGAGCGGTTAAAGTCGTGGTCCAAAGCAAAAAGAGTGTGCTTAAGAGCCCTGGACACCTCTCACTGGGGACTTTAGCAAAGCTGAGTCACAATCTGAAAAGGTTCACCCAGTCATGTGTCTGTGGCATTCATGTATCCAGTGGTAATACTGGAAAACAAAATGCTTAGGGTCACGGCCAAGACTCATAAAGTAACTGTGTTCAAGAATCAACATACTTAACTAGGAGAATCAATAACACTATCTGAATTCTGAGTTCCTATAGATGCCAATCATTCTGAACTTCAAAGGATAAAGTGAGATGCCAAAACTGTTCAGAAGCAAAAACCTAAAAGCCCCGTTCATCTAATTAATACTGATCTTCATAGATATTTTTGGAATTCATTGTATATTTTATTCTTTTTATCCTATTTGATTTTCAGTTGCTTGGGGACAAGCAACAATTTAAGTTTGGTGTTGTGATGAGCAGATAATTTATACGCTTTTTGGCATTGTTTTTAGTATGTTTTTAGTATGTTTTAGTTAGTTTTTATTATGTTTTTATTAGTTATTATTTAAAAATCACATTTCTGGACTTTACTATGAGTTTGTGTATTTTTCTGTGATTTTAGGTATTTTCTGGCTGAAATTGAGGGACCTAAACAAAAATCTGATTCAGAGGATGAAAAAGGACTGCAGATGCTGTTGAATTCTGACCTCCCAGCACTCTAAGTGGATTTTCTAGAGCTACAGAAGCCTAATTAGCACGCTCTTAATTGCGTTGGAAAGTAGACATCTTGGGCTTTCTAGAAATATATAATAGTCCATACTTTGCCCAAGATTTGATGGTCCAAACAGGTGTTCCAAGTCAGCTCAAGAATTTTGGCGTTTAACGCCAGAACTGGCACAAAAGCTGGAGTTAAACGCCCAAACTGGCACAAAAGCTGGCGTTTAACTCCAAGAAAATTCTCTACATGTGAAAGCTTCAATGCTCAGCCCAAGCACACACCAAGTGGGCCCGGAAAAAGATTTCTGCATTAATTACCTATTTCTGTAACCCTAGGCTACTAGTTTTCTATAAATAGGACCTTTTGCTATTGTATTTTAATCTTTTGATCAACTTGGAATCATGTTTTGATGATTGAACCCTCTTTGGGAGGCTGGCCATTCGGCCATGTCTAGACCTTTTGTTCTTATGTATTTTCAACGATGGAGTTTCTACACACCATAGATTAAGGTGTGGAGCTCTGCTGTTCTTCATGAATTAATGCAAAGTACTATTGTTTTTCTATTCAACTCAAGTCTATTTCTTCTCCAAGATATTCATTCGCACCCAAGAACATGATGAATGTGATGATTATGTGACACTCATCACCATTCTCACCTATGAACGCGTGACTAACAACCACTTCCGTTCTACATGCAAACAAGCTTGAATGTGTATCTCTTGGGTTTCTAATCTAAGATTAGAACCTTCGTGGTATAGGCTAGAATTATTGGAGGCCATTCCTGAGATCCGGAACGTCTAAACCTTGTCTGTGGTATTCTGAGTAGGATCTGGGAAGGGATGACTGTGATGAGCTTCAAACTCGCGATTGTTGGGCGTGTGACAGACGCAAAAGGATCAATGGATCCTATTCCAAAATGATCGAGAACCGACAGATGATTAGCCGTGCGGTGACAGCGTGCGTAGAACATTTTCACTGAGAGGACGGGAAGTAGCCATTGACAACGGTGATGCCCAACATAAAGCTTGCCATGGAAAGGAGTATAAATGATTGGAAGAAGGCAATAGGAAAGCAGAGGTTCAAGAGGAACAAAGCATCTTCATACGCTTATCTGAAATTCCTACCAATGAATTACATAAGTATCTCTATCTTTATCTTATTTTATGTTTTATTTATCTTTTAATTATCAATCCTTCGTAACCAGTTGAGTCTGCCTGACTGAGATTTACAAGATGACCATAGCTTGCTTCAAGCTGACAGTCTCCGTGGGATCGACCCTTACTCACGTAAGGTATTACTTGGACGACCCAGTGCACTTGCTGGTTAGTTGTGTGGAATTGTGACAAAGTGTGATTCACATTTGAGAGCTCCAAGTCTTTGGCGCCATTGTTGATGATCACAATTTCATGTCCCAACAACGGAACCCAATTCACCGATAAAAAATTTAGAGAATTCTTGGAGGGGTTGCACATATCTCACCGTTTCAGCTCGGTAGAACACCCCCAGACAAACGGACAGGTGGAGTCGGCGAACAAGATAATAGTCAAGGGACTCAAGAAACGACTCGATGGGGCCAAAGGCCTACAGGCCGATGAACTCAGATCAGTCCTCTGGTCATACCAAACCATACCCCAAACCTCCATAGGTGAAACCCTATTTCGCTTAACCTACGGTGTAGAAGCCATTATCCCAGTAGAGGTAGGAGACCCAAGCCCTAGAAGAACAATTGGAGGCAATGATGAAGAGGCAGAACAAGACCTCACAGACGAAGTGAGAAGCATAGCCCATGTGCGAGAACTAGCCTTAAAGCAAAGAATCAGCCTAAGGTATAACCGTGGCGTAGTCCCACGGGAATTCATGCCCGATGACCTCGTCCTACGACGAAACAACATCGGTGCCCCCACCCCCAGAGAAGGGAAACTCACCCCTAATTGGGAAGGCCCATACAGAATCAAGGCAGCAATCGGAAAAGGAGCCTACAATCTTGAACGACTTAACGGCGCCGAGATCCCGAGGACCTGGAACGCCGCCAACTTACGACGATATTATGCGTAGGCTCATCCCCTACCTTTAAACTCATCTTTTACTTGTTTCCTTACTTTATTATTTTTGTTTTAAGTGTTATTTTCGCGTACTCTTTCCCGCCACATCGGAGGGTTTTAACGAGGTCCAACTTAATAAAATTCCATTTAACCACGTACTTGCCCCCACCCCCTATACTATTGCCAACCCCCCCCCAAATGGCAAAGGAACAAACGGCCGACATCGGGGACTGATCACCCTCGAGGCCCAAAAATGGATATCCATACAACACGGTTAAAACGGCCTAACGACGGCCTACCCTCCCCCCTAACACTATTGAGTCACTTAAAACGATTCAAGAATAAACGACTTGGGTGAAGTACGAACTCTTGATTGACAAGATAAATGGCCTGAACGGCCTAAAATACAAATTCGTTAAAATACCTAAAAGTCTCAAAGCACGGCCAAAACGGCCAGACGTCAGCAAAAATCACAAAGTACAGCCACAAGGCCAAATCTCTTACACAAAACAAAAATAAACAACTGCTAAACAAAACACCCTACTCGAGGTCGACGATCTGGCCATCCTGAACAGTCTTGAATGCCCCCATAACTGACACATCGACCTCCGGCACAAGAACCAGGGCTTGAGCTTTCATCATCTCCTCGGTAGCAGAGATCACCCCCTTCACATCATCCAGAAGCTCTGCCTTCTCCTTCCCTAACCCCTCCACCTCGGCTTTCAAAGTATTCACCTCGGTAAGAAGCGTCGTCGCCTGAGATTTGGCATCTGAGGCCTTCTTCCACTCTCCCCCAAGTTGAGACAAAAGTGGAGTCTCAACCTCAGAAAGCCGAAGGATCTCAGCCCCCGCATCCTCAGACGATATCATAGCCTTCTCCCGGGCCGTCTCCGACGCCTCAAGTAGCTCCTTCAACTTGGCCACCTCTGATTGAGCCTAGCTGATGAGCGGATAATTTATACGCTTTTTGGCATTGTTTTTACTTAGTTTTTAGTATGATTTAGTTGGTTTTTAGTATATTTTTATTAGTTTTTAATTAAAAATCACATTTCTGGACTTTACTATGAGTTTGTGTGTTTTTCTGTGATTTTAGGTATTTTCTGGTTGAAATTGAGGGAGCTGAGCAAAAATCTTATTCAGGCTGAAAAAGGACTGCTGATGCTGTTGGATTCTGACCTCCCTTCACTCAAAGTGGATTTTCTGGAGCTACAGGACTCCAAATGGCGCGCTTCCAGTTGCGTTGGAAAGTAGACATCCAGGGCTTTCCATCAATATATAATAGTCCATACTTTGCTCAAAGATAGATGACGTAAACATGCTGCAGTCTGGCGTCCAGCGCCAGAAACAAGTTACAAGTTAGAGTTCAACGCCAGAAAAGGATCCAAAGCTGGCGTTGAACGCCCAAAACAGCCCTATGCATGTGAGAAGCTTTAGTCTCAGCCCCAGCACACCCCAAGTGGGCCCCAGAAGTGGATTTCTGCACTATCTATCATAGTTTACTCATTTTCTGTAAACCTAGGTTACTAGTTTAGTATTTAAACAACTTTTAGAGACTTATTTTGTATCTCATGACATTTTAGATCTGAATTTTGTACTCTTTGACGGCATGAGTCTCTAAACTCCATTGTTGGTGGTGAGGAGCTCTTCTGTGTTTCGATGAATTAATGCAACTATTTCTGTTTTCTATTCAAACACGCTTGTTTCTATCTAAGATGTTCATTCGCACTTCAATATGATGGATGTGATGATCCGTGACAGTCATCACCATTCTCAACCTATGAACGCGGGCCTGACAACCACCTCCGTTCTACTTTCGATTGAATGAATATCTCTTGGATTCCTTAATCAGAATCTTCGTGGTATAAGCTAGAATCCATTGGCAGCATTCTTGAGAATCCAGAAAGTCTAAACCTTGTCTGTGGTATTCCGAGTAGGATTCAGGGATTGAATAACTGTGACGAGCTTCAAACTCGCGAGTGTTGGGCGTAGTGACAGACGCAAAAGGATCAATGGATCCTATTCTGACATGATCGAGAACCGACAGATGATTAGCCGTGCGGTGACAGCGCACCTGGACCTTTTTCACTGAGAGGATGGATGGTAGCCATTGACAACGGTGATCCACCAACACACAGCTTGCCATAGGAGGAACCTTACGTGCGTGAAGAAGAAGACAGGGAGAAAGCAGAGATTCAGAAGACAAAGCATCTCCAAAACTCCAACATATTCTCCATTACTGCATACCAAGTATTTATTTTATGTTCCCTTGTTCATTTGCAAGTCAACTGATAATTATAATTGACCTCCTAACTGAGATTTACAAGATAACCAGAGATTTCTTCAAACCAACAATCTCCGTGGGATTCGACCCTTACTCACGTAAGGTATTACTTGGACGACCCAGTGCACTTGCTGGTTAGTGGTACGAATTGTGAAAAGAGTGATTCACAATTCGTGCACCAAGTTTTTTGTGCCGTTGCCGGGGATTGTTCGTGTTTGAACAACTGACGGTTTATTTTGTTGCTTAGATTAGGAAAAATTTTTCTTTTTGGTTTAGAGTCTCTTATTATTGTTTCTGGTTAAAATCTTAGAATCCTTATTTTCTCTTTCAAAAAAAAATTTTTTTTTTCGAAAATTATTTTTTTTTATTTATTGACTTTTTCTTGTTTGATCTCTGGTTTTTCTTGTTTTGTGATTTTTCTTGTTTTTCTGTGCCTTTTCAAAACATCTGTTTTCAAAAAAAAAAATACTTCTTCAAAACAAGTGTTACATTTACTGCCCAATTGGCTAGAGCGTTGGTCTAAGTTCGTGGCAATTTGGTATACTCTTTTCAAAATCTTCTTTTTTTAAAAAAAAAAACAAATAAATAATAATTTCTCTATTAAATTTTGTGCCAAACTTTAAGTTTGGTGTTTTCTTGTTGATTTTCCTTTGGTTTTCGAAAATTTTAGTTTGGTTTTCTAAAAATTCTAAGTTTGGTATTCTTTCTTCATGTTCTTGTGTTCTTGTGAGTCTTCAAAGTGTTCTTGAGTTTTCCTTGTGTCTTGATCTTAAAATTTTTAAGTTTGGTGTTCCTTGGTGTTTTTCCTCCAAAATTTTCAAAAACAAGGAGCATTAGATCTAAAAAAAATTTTAAATCTTGTGCTATCTTATTATTTTTCTATCTCCTCTTTAAATTCAAAAATATCTTTTCTCTCTATTTTAAAGCTAATTTTCGAAATTTACCTTTAAAATTCAGATTTTTATTTCAAAATTTAAAACCTTTTTTAAAAATCATCATATCCTTTTCAAAACTTCCTAACCACTTTCTCTCTCCTCATTTTTTCGAAAATTTTTAACCATTTTTATTTATTTTATTTTAATTTATTTCATTTTCGAAATAAATAAATAAATAAATAATAAAAATAATTTTTTTTTATTTTACATCATCTCCCTTTCTCCATCATGGATCTAAGTGGAAATGAACAGTCCAGAAGGACTTTGGGGTCATATGCTAACCCCTCTACTGCTTCATATGGGAGTAGTATCTGCGTACCCTCCATTGGAGTCAGTAGCTTTGAGTTGAATCCTCAGCTCATTATCATGGTGCAGCAAAGCTGCCAGTATTCCGGTCTTCCACAGGAAGAACCTACAGAGTTTCTGGCACATTTTTTACAAATTGCTGACACAGTACATGATAAGGAAGTAGATCAGGATGTCTACAGATTATTACTGTTTCCATTTGCTGTAAAAGACCAAGCCAAGAGGTGGTTAAATAACCAACCTAAGGCTAGCATAAAGACATGGAAACAGCTGACAGAGAAATTCCTGAATCAATACTTTCCTCCAAAACGGATGACACAGCTAAGTCTGGACATCCAAGGCTTTAAACAAGGAGATAATGAACCTCTTTATGATGCCTGGGAGAGATACAGAGAGATGCTAAGAAAATGCCCCTCTGAGATGTTTTCAGAGTGGGTTCAGCTAGACATCTTCTATTATGGGCTTACAGAAAGGGCTCAGCTTTCTCTAGATTACTCAGCTGGTGGATCTATCCACATGAGAAAGACAAGTGAAGAAGCTCAAGAGCTCATTGATACAGTTGCCAGAAATCAGCATCTGTACCTAAGCAGTGACCCTTCCATGAAAGAAGAGGTTAAAACAGTAACTGCTGAACTCAATCCTGCAGAACAAGCTGTTGAATTCAATCAGCAATTGGATTTTCTAACAAAACAGTTAGCCGAATTTAAGGAGAGACTACAAGAGACAAGGATGGCTAATATAAATATGGAAGAACAATTAAAGCAAGCAAAGCAGCAGCTGTCAAAAAAAATAACAGAAGAATGCCAAGCAGTTCAATTAAGAAATGGGAAAACATTAAATACCCCACCTCAAGGCAGCAGGAAGCCAAGAAATGAGCAAACTACCCAAATTCCATCTGAGGACAGTAAGAGCCCGGGGGAAAATAATTCTGGCGCTAAAACGCCAGAAATTGGGTGGAAGGCTGGCGCTGAACGCCCAAACCATGCTCAGGACTGGCGTTCAACGCCAGAAACAAGCAAGGAACTGGCGTTGAACACCCAAAGGAAGCACAGTTCTGGCATTCAGACGCCAGGAACAGATGAGGAGTTGGCGTCTAACGCCACTCCAGCTTCCAACCCTGGCTTTCAAATGCCAGTGAGGGATCAGACACCAGCAAGTGCTGATAATAAATCCCTCAAGAAGGCTTCTCAACCTACCTCTATAGGAAATAAACCTACAGCAACTAAGGTTGAGGAATACAAAGCCAAGATACCTTATCCTCAAAAACTCTGCAAAGAGGAGCAGGATAAGCAATTTGCCCGATTCGCAAACTATCTCAGGACTCTTGAAATAAAGATTTCGTTTGCAGAGGCACTTGAGCAAATACCCTCTTATGCCAAGTTCATGAAAGATATCTTGAGTCATAAGAAGGATTGGAGAGAAACTGAAAGAGTTCTCCTCACTAAAGAATGCAGTGCAGTCATTCTGAAAAGCTTCCCAGAAAAGCTTAAAGATCCCGGGAGCTTTATGATACCATGCATATTAGAGGATAACTGCACCAAGACAGCTCTATGTGATCTTGGGGCAAGCATCAACCTAATCCCTGCATCCACTATCAGAAAGCTCGGCTTGACTGAAGAGGTCAAACCAACCCGGATCTGTCTTCAACTTGCTGATAGCTCCATTAAATACCCATCAGTCATAATTGAGGACATGATTGTCAAGGTTGGGCCATTTGCCTTTCCTACTGACTTTGTAGTGCTGGAAATGGAGGAGCACAAGAGTGCAACTCTCATTCTAGGAAGACCATTCCTAGCAACTGGACGAACCCTCATTGACGTCCAAAAAGGGGAGATAACCCTGAGAGTCAATGAGGATGAGTTTAAGTTGAATGTTGTCAAAGCTATGCAACATCCAGACACATCAGACGACTGCCTGGGCGTCGATATTATTGACTCCCTGGTGGAAGAGGTCCATATGACTGAGAGTCTCGAATCAGAGCTAGAGGTGATCTGGAGGAACCAGAGGAAATAAAAGAACCTCTGAAAACTCCTCAGGAAGAGGAGAAACCTCCTAAACCTGAGCTCAAACCACTACCACCATCCCTGAAATATGCATTTCTGGGAGAAGGTGACACTTTTCCTGTAATCATAAGCTCTACTTTAGGGCCATAGGAAGAGAAAGCACTAATTCAGGTGCTAAGGACACACAAGACAGCTCTTGGGTGGTCCATAAGTGATCTTAAGGGCATTAGCCCAGCCAGATGCATGCACAAGATCCTATTGGAGGATGATGCTAAACCAGTAGTTCAACGACAGAGGCGGCTAAATCCCGCCATGAAGGAGGTGGTGCAGAAAGAGGTCACTAAGTTACTAGAGGCTGGGATTATCTATCCTATTTTTGATAGCCCCTGGGTGAGCCCTGTCCATGTTGTCCCTAAAAAGGGAGGAATGACAGTGGTTCCTAATGAAAAGAATGAACTGGTTCCTACAAGAACAGTTATAGGGTGGCGTATGTGTATTGACTACAGAAGGCTCAATACAGCCACCAGGAAGGATCATTTTCCTTTACCATTCATAGACCAGATGCTAGAGAGACTAGCAGGTCATGAATATTACTGCTTTTTGGATGGCTATTCCGGTTACAACCAAATTACAGTAGATCCTCAGGACCTAGAGAAAACAGCATTCACATGTCCTTCTGGAGTGTTTGCCTACAGAAGGATGCCTTTTGGTCTGTGTAATGCACCTGCAACCTTTCAGAGGTGCATGCTCTCTATCTTCTCTGATATGGTAGAGAAGTTTCTAGAAGTCTTCATGGATGACTTTTCAGTATTTGGAGACTCATTCAGCTCCTGCCTTAACCATTTAGCACTTGTTCTGAAAAGATGCCAAGAGACCAACCTAGTTTTAAACTGGGAAAAATGTCACTTTATGGTGACTGAAGGGATTGTCCTTGGGCATAAAATTTCAAACAAGGGAATAGAGGTGGATCAAGCTAAAGTTGAAGTAATTGAAAAATTACCACCACCTACCAATGTTAAGGCAATCAGAAGCTTTCTGGGGCATGCAGGATTCTATAGGAGGTTTATAAAGGATTTTTCAAAAATTGCTAAACCTCTGAGCAATCTGCTAGCTGCTGACACGCCATTTGTGTTTGACACAAAATGTCTGCAGGCGTTTGAGACCCTGAAAGCTAAGCTGGTCACAGCACCAGTTATTTCTGCACCAGACTGGACATTACCATTCGAACTAATGTGTGATGCCAGTGACCATACCATTGGTGCAGTATTGGGACAGAGGCATAACAAGCTTCTGCATGTCATTTATTATGCTAGCAGTGTTTTAAATGATGCCCAGAAAAATTACACAACCACAGAAAAAGAATTACTTGCAATGGTTTATGCCATTGACAAGTTTAGATCCTACTTAGTAGGATCAAAAGTGATTGTGTACACTGACCATGCTGCTCTTAAATATCTACTCACAAAGCAGGATTCAAAGCCTAGGCTCATAAGATGGGTGTTGCTTCTGCAAGAGTTTGATATAGAAATAAGAGACAGAAAAGGGACAAAGAATCAAGTAGCTGATCACCTGTCCCGGATAGAACCAGTAGCAGGAGCATCCCTCCCTCCTACTGAGATCTCTGAAACCTTTCCGGATGAGCAATTGTTTGCTATTCAGGAAGCTCTGTGGTTTGAAGACATTGCAAACTATAAGACACAAGGTTCTCCTTCTGTAACCATGGAGAGGAAGCATGAAAAGCTTCTCTCACTACAGAGTCAACCAAAGCCCCCACAGTCAAACTCTAAGTTTGGTGTTGGGAGGCCACAACCAAACTCTAAGTTTGGTGTTGGGAGGTTCCAACCTTGCTCTGATTATCTGTGAGGCTCCATGAGAGCTCACTGTCAAGCTATTGACATTAAAGAAGCGCTTGTTGGGAGGCAACCCAATGTTATTTAATTAGATCTATTTATTTTCCATTGCTATTTTATGTTTTCTTTAGGTTGATGATCATGTGAAGTCACAAAAACAAATGGAAAATCAAAAACAGAATGAAAAATAGCATGAAAAATAGCACACCCTGGAGGAAGATCATTCTGGCGTTTAAACGCCAGAAACAAGCATCTGTCTGGCGTTTAACGCCAGAAACAAGCATCAGTCTGGCGTTAAACGCCAGAAACAGGCTACATTTGGGCGTTTAACGCCAGAAACAGGCAGCAGTCTGGTGTTAAACGCCAGGATTGCACAGTAAGGGCATTTTGTACGCCTAATTGGAGCAGGGATGCTAAATTCTTGGCCCCACTGGATCTGTGGACCCCACAGGATCTCCACCTACCTCACCATTCAAATTCAAACCATCCCCCTCCCAAACCCACCCATTCACACACTTCCATTTCCTCCATCTTCTCCACTTCTTTCTTCTTTTGCTCGAGGACGAGCAAACCTTTTAAGTTTGGTGTGGTAAAAGCATTGCTTTTGGTTTTTCATCATTCAGAGGTAGAGCAATTGACTGCAGATCAAAGAGCTATGAGGAAAGAGCAACAAAGGCAAGGAAGAAACATAGAGGAGCTCAAGAGCACCATTGGTCCTTCAAGAAGAGGAAGACGCCACCCTCATTAAGGTGGACCCATTCCTAAATCTCCTTATTCTTATTTTCCTGTTTTTCATTTACTATGCTTCATGTTTAATTATGTTTGTGTCTTCACTATATGATCACTAGTATCTAAGTGTCTATGTCTTAAAGATATGAATGTCCTATGAATCCATCACCTTTCTTAAATGAAAATTGTTTTCTGAAAAAGAAAAAGAAGTACATGAATTTCGAATTTTAAAATAGTTTAATTATTTTGATGTGGTGGCAATACTTTTTTTTTTCTGAATGAATGCTTGAACAGTGCATATGTCTTTTGAATTTGTTGTTTATGAATGTTAAAATTGTTGGCTCTTGAAAGAATGATGAAAAAGGAGAAATGTTATTTGATAATCTGAAAAATCATAAAAATGATTCTTGAAGCAAGAAAAAGCAGTGAAGAACAAAGCTTGCAGAAAAAAATAGCGAAAAAAAAAAGAGAGAAAAAGCAAGCAGAAAAAGCCAAAAGCTCTTAAAACCAAAAGGCAAGAGCAAAAAGCCAGTAGCCCTTAAAACCAAAAGGCAATGGTAAATAAAAAAGGATCCCAAGGCTTTGAGCATCAGTGGATAGGAGGGTCTAAAGGAATAAAATCCTGGCCTAAGCGGCTAAACCAAGCTGTCCCTAACCATGTGCTTGTGGCGTGAAGGTGTCAGGTGAAAACTTGAGACTGAGCGGTTAAAGTCAAGGTCCAAAGCAAAAGAAGAGTGTGCTTAAGAGCCATGGACACCTCTAATTGGGGACTCTAGCAAAGCTGAGTCACAATCTGAAAAGGTTCACCCAGTTATGTGTCTGTGGCATGCATGTATCCGGTGGTAATACTGGAAGACAGAGTGCTTAGGGCCACGGCCAAGACTCATAAAGTAGCTGTGTTCAAGAATCAACATACGGAACTAGGAGAATCAATAACACTATCTAAATTCTGAGTTCCTATAGATGCCAATCATTCTGAACTTCAAAGGATAAAGTGAGATGCCAAAACTGTTCAGAAGCAAAAAGCTAATAGCCCCACTCATCTAATTAACACTGATCTTCATAGATGTCTTTGGAATTCATTGTATATTCTCCTCTTTTTATCCTACTTTGTTTTTAGTTGCTTGGGGACAAGCAACAATTTAAGTTTGGTGTTGTGATGAGCGGATAATTTATACGCTTTTTGGCATTGTTTTTACTTAGTTTTTAGTATGATTTAGTTGGTTTTTAGTATATTTTTATTAGTTTTTAATTAAAAATCACATTTCTGGACTTTACTATGAGTTTGTGTGTTTTTCTGTGATTTCAGGTATTTTCTGGCTGAAATTGAGGGAGCTGAGCAAAAATCTGATTCAGGCTGAAAAAGGACTGCTGATACTGTTGGATTCTGAGCTCCCTGAACTCAAAGTGGATTTTCTGGAGCTACAGGACTCCAAATGGCGCGCTTCCAGTTGCGTTGGAAAGTAGACATCCAGGGCTTTCCAGAAATATATAATAGTTCATACTTTGCTCAAGGATAGATGACGTAAACTGGCGTTCAACGCCAGTTTCATGCTGCAGTCTGGCGTCCAGCGCCAGAAACAAGTTACAAGTTGGAGTTCAACGCCAGAAAAGGATCCAAAGCTGGCGTTGAACGCCCAAAACAGCCCTATGCACTTGAGAAGCTTTAGTCTCAGCCCCAGCACACCCCAAGTGGGCTTCAGAAGTGGATTTCTTCACTATCTATCATAGTTTACTCATTTTCTGTAAACCTAGGTTACTAGTTTAGTATTTAAACAACTTTTAGAGACTTATTTTGTATCTCATGACATTTTAGATCTGAATTTTGTACTCTTTGATGGCATGAGTCTCTAAACTCCATTGTTGGGGGTGAGGAGCTTGATGATTGGATTTTTGACGGTTTAGAATTTCACTAATGAAATCTCGTTGTAAAGTATAGTTTCTGAACCAAGCAATAATCCTTTCATACAAAAAGTTGTTTGTAACTAGTACAAATCCCTAAAATTTATAAACCGAAGTATTGGACCTCGGGTCGTTCTCCCTAGGAATTACAATAAAGTGTCTTGTTATTGGTTATGAGTTATTTTGGGGTTTTGGATAAGAAGCATGAAAAGTAAATGGCAATGAAAATAAACTAACAACTAGAAAAGGCTCTTGGCAAGGTATGAAAATTAGAAGTCCTATCCTAGTTATCCTTCTCAATTGTGATGAGAATTGTTCATTGCTTCCACTTAGTTAACCTCTAACCATGGAGGAAAGTCAAGTGGATGAATCAATTTGATTCCTCAAGTCCTAATTAACTCCTAAAGGAGAGACTAGCTTTAGAGGCATTCAAATCAATTAGCAATCTCTAACTATCAATCAACAAAGGAATTAGATAACTCAAGAGTCACTAATCACTCTACCTAGGCCAAGAGGAGCAAAATCTATACAAAAATCCAACCAAGCATTTAATCAAACACTTGGAAGGCACAAAAGAAAAGTATAGTCAATCACAACAAGAATGAATTCTAACTACAATTGAATGTAAAGAATTAACAACAACAATCAAGGAAATCACAATTATTATGAATTACCTCAAATTGCATTATTAAAAGGGAATAAAAGAAACAACAATCTATCCCAAACAAAGTGAAGAATTACAAGAATTAAAGTACATAACTAGGGAGAGGAAGAGGAGAAGATTAAGAATTGGCAAAGGAGAATTGAATTAAGGCATGAATTAAACCTAGATCTAAGAAGGGATATTAACCTAAACCTAATCCTAATCCTAGAGAGAAGTGAGAGCTTCTCTCTCTAAAACTACTTAAAACTAAAGCTATCACTTCCTCCTCTCCAATTGTTATTTCTCCCCTTTAGGCCTTGATCCTTTTATTCCTTTCTATCAGCAATTGGCGCCAAAAATGGGTTCAGAAACCCCTCAAAATCGCCAGGCACGTGTTGCCTTAATGAAGTCATGTGCAGACATCGACGCGTACGCGGCAGGTGCGCGTGCGCGTCCCTGGTTGATTTCGCAATGTGCGCGCGAGCGCCTTGTGCGCGTGCGCGTGCTTGGCCGTAATCAATTCTTTGGCTTTTTGTGCTTCTCTCCACTTGCATGCTTCCTTCCTTGCTTCCTTTGATCCATGTCTGGCCTATTTCAATCATGGAATTACTAGCAAACACATCAAGGCCTCTTATGGAATCAAGGAGAAATCAAAATTCATCAAAATAAGGCCTAAAAAGCATGTTTTTACACCTAAGCACAAATACGGGAGAGATAACAAAACCATGCTAATTCATAGGTTAAATGCGAGAAAAGGTCATCAAAATACTCTAAATTCAATACAAGATAAACCCTAAAAATGGGGTTTATCAGAGCTCTGCTGTGTTTCGATGAATTAATGCAACTATTTCTGTTTTCTATTCAAACATGCTTGTTTCTATCTAAGATGTTCATTCGCACTTCAATATGATGGATGTGATGATCCGTGACAGTCATCACCATTCTCAACCTATGAACGCGTGCTTGACAACCACTTCCGTTCTACTTTCGATTGAATGAATATCTCTTGGATTCCTTAATCAGAATCTTCGTGGTATAAGCTAGAATCCATTGGCAGCATTCTTGAGAATCTGGAAAGTCTAAACCTTGTCTGTGGTATTCCGAGTAGGATTCAGGGATTGAATGACTGTGACGAGCTTCAAACTCGCGAGTGTTGGGCATAGTGACAGACGCAAAAGGATCAATGGATCCTATTCTGACATGATCGAGAACCGACAGATGATTAGCTGTGCGATGACAGCGCACCTAGACCTTTTTCACTGAGAGGATGGATGGTAGCCATTGACAACGGTGATCCACCAACACACAGCTTGCCATAGGAGGAACCTTGCGTGCGTAAAGAAGAAGACAGGGAGAAAGCAGAGATTCAGAAGACAAAGCATCTCCAAAACTCCAACATATTCTCCATTACTGCATACCAAGTATTTATTTTATGTTCCCTTGTTCATTTGCAAGTCAACTGATAATTATAATTGACCTCCTAACTGAGATTTACAAGATAACCAAAGATTGCTTCAAACCAACAATCTCCGTGGAATTCGACCCTTACTCACGTAAGGTATTACTTGGACGACCCAGTGCACTTGCTGGTTAGTGGTACGAATTGTGAAAAGAGTGATTCACAATTCGTGCACCACTAGCGCAGCTTCCTGTCAAGAAGGCCAACCTGAGCCATGACAAGCTCGGCCTTCCGGACAATAACAGCAGAACGGAGGAGAGCACGGTACACTGACTTGGCCTGGAAGGCCACGTCACAGTCGTCGAAAAACCCCTCGGTGCCGGGCATCAGGTAGTGATCGACAAAAGCCGAAGCATCAAAATTCCGGTCCATCACAGATGAGACAGATCCTTCCTCCCCCAAATTCTCACTACTCACCTCTTCCGGCCGCTTCCGCTTCCGGGAAGCCTCAGTAGCCGAAACAACAACCACATCCTCCTCAGCAGAAACCATAGGACCCGGAAAGACGTGGCCACCGCCCCCACCCCCCGCCGAGACCACCTCCTGCGAGACAGCCCGGGAGTCCCCGGTAGGTCGGGATGAAGGGGTGGATGGCGAAGCTACCGACGTCTCTTCCCGATCCATGGCAGCCTTCAGCCTTGCCAACGAGGTCAAACTACCAGCCATCTCAACTGAGAAAAGGAAAAAAGAAACGTATGAGTACCAAACACAGTAACACATACAAAAAAAAAAGAGGAGACAAATACACACCAACAAAAGTCCGGCAAGCAACCGGATCCCCCATCACATCCCTAGGATTCAGGGGACGCTCCCCAAACAAATGCCAAAGGATGCTAGCTACATCCCGATCCTTCAAAGACAAAAACTCCTGAGTAACCCACGTTAGAACCGAAGGCCCCGCACCGAAATTCCAATACGTCAGAAATCGGCGCTCACCTTCCAACGTTAGCCAGAAAGGATGATGCCCCCTAGCAGGACGCACCTTGAAGTACCCACCCTTGAAGTCATGAAAAGAGTCCTCGTATAAATCGAAGACACGACGATGAGGATGGGCCCTAAACGACATATACCCCTTCTTATGCTTCCCCTCTTTGGTAGGTAAGGTGCATAAAAGAGAAAAAGGAAGACATTCACCGAAGCCGGGAGCTCCAAGTACTCGCACACAAGCTCGAAAGTCCGTATGGCCGCCCAACCATTCGGATGAAGCTGGGACGGCGCCACGGAACACCGACTCAACAACTGCTGAACGAAGGGCAAAAACAGGATCCGTATGCCAAGCCGGGTAAACATCGCCTCATACACCCACATCCAATCCAAAACGGTCGTCGAGTCAAGATTGGTATAACAAACCCTCTCGTCGACCCCGGGAAGGGCGAGCTCATATTGGCGCTCGGCATCGCCACCCCCACAAATAGCCCCCTGATCGCGGGGCCGCTGAAGGTCCATCTCCGTCACCCGCGACGGCGTCCCCCAAACATCGCTGGTCACCTAGGATTAAAGGGAAGGAACGCCTCCGGCGGGAACTATCGGAAAACCCGTACCCTCAGTCCTCCACCAAGCCATACCTAAAACAGAGGTGAGCACCACCATCAGCCCAAACCGCGCGGTAAAAAATGGTGGAGAAAATCAAACAAACACCACTACCTATTGCCAACTACACAGTAGTGCTTATCCCCTCAAAGATAGAACATACTACCCAAAAAAACACAAAAAAGCAACAAGCAAAAACACACGGTAACACAGGTAGCAAGCAGCGCAGATTACAAAGGTAAAAGGAAAAGAAAACCAACCTGATAAAGTCAAGCACGAATGTGGAAAATACCAAAAACAGGAAGTAAGAACACGAAAGGTAACGAACTGAAGGCACCATAATGAAGATGATGAAAGAAGGATTCGCAGGGCAAACAAAAGCAAAAGAAACAAAAAGAAGAAATGAATGAAGAGAGGCAAAAAACTGAAACGGTTCCGAACAACGAAAAGACAAAAATACCCCTTGAAATAAATAAAGCGCGAAGGATAAAAAAGGAAAGCAGCCCAAGTGTCCCCTCACAATAAATATTCTCTCGAAAAACACAACTGACAGAACGCCTTAAAAATAACACGGGTGTTGGAATACGAAAAGATCACATCAAGCCAACGACACGGACTCCAAGGGTAACAAACCCTAGATAAAAACTAGGGTCTGACGCGCCGTCCCCTCGAAGTAACAGGGCCTGCCGATCGAAAGCCCCACATCGATAAACCGAGAAAGCCCACGAACAGCAGAAACCACATCCTCCAGCGACGGAGACCGACCTCGCTCGCTCTCCCGCTGCGGGGGCAACTGTTACGGACCCAGCCCACAGATCCCGCACCCAGAATAGTCTTTGAACCCGGGTACCCGGGTTCGACCCGCTTCGTCATTCTAGAAGGCCCGGAACCGGCCCACTAGAGCTCCTAACCGACAATCAAATTCAAATACCTTCCTTATCTTAACCAAATAAGATAAGATAAGATAATTACCATCAGCTATATAAAGGGGAGCCCCAAACTCCCTCAGATACGTCATTCACTTTACACACCTTATACCTCTGAGATTCATTCTGACTTGAGCGTCGGAGTGTCTTTGCAAGTACCACCCCCCATTACTCCAGTCGAAGGATCCAACATCCGCCCCGACCCATAAGTTCTCGATCCATCTCCCAACCCAGAACGGATAGAGAAGCAATGCAGCATTCTCAGAATGATGTAATCGAGATGAAGAAAAAGAAGAAAAAAGAAAAAAAAAAGATGAATAAGAATACTATTGCAGAACAAATAAAGAAGTGATTTAGCATTTTCAGAATGATGCAATCGAGAAGAATAGTAGTTAAGCAATTTGCAATGTAATAATCATCAAAAACAATGTTTTAATTTATTCAGTATTATAAGTTAATACTCAAGAATTAACATGAGTCACAATTTAATATATGGGATCCCAAATTTTATGTTTGTTTTAAAATATATTTTAAAAATCAATTTGAGTATTTATTTTAGACTATATGACTTTTAAATTAGTGTGAGATTAATAAATTCACTCGTTTATTATGGAACCGTGGGCAATGATTCATTTCACGTGGCTGAATCAAATAGGTTATTTAAATGCTCATAATTCATATTAGTGAAAACAACCGCTAACCCCACGAAACAGCCTTTCGCTAACTTTTGTACTTTAACATACATAAATAACTATCTTCAGCTGGCTTGTTGCTATTTGTTTATTTAATCAGAACTTTGATGTAGTTCCCTAGTTACAATTTCATACAATAATCACTTTTTTTTTTAATCAACACCATCTAATGATATCTTCATATCTTATTCCTCTCAATATTTTTCCTATTTCTTTATTGGTCCACCTCCAACGCTCAGAATATTTTGATTCATAATTTTCAATTTCTCAAATGTCATTGTTAGCTTCCGAACCAAAATATGCACTCTTGGTCAAAACTTTTAGTCTCTTTGACTCAGCTTTTTCATTCTGGTATGTTTGTTGAACTAGAATAACGCTTGATCAAGCTTAAAAACATAACAAATTCATATCTGTAAATAATACCGCTGTAATCGCTCATTGAAAATATGAGGCATATACCTTACTCTTAGTGGGACCGATTAGTGCCAAAAGCCACATAATTTTTAATCATAATAAATAAATAAATAAATCTTCCTTTTTTCGTAGACCTTTTTCTTTCTCTAAATAAATCTTTGTATATTTAAACATCTAATAAGCTAATAAATTTAAGTTAATTCGGTAATTACATCATTAATTTTTTTAAATAAGTATTATGAGTTCGAATTTTAATATATATATATATATATATATATATATATATATATATATATAATTGATTGGTCAACAATAAACTCTTAAATAAAATTTTGATTCACAATGGATTAATATTTAATATATCGATCTAAAAGGTACCATGAAAAAAAAATCTAGCAAGCTCCAAAATAGCAATTCATGGTGATAATTATGCTTGAACCCAATTTTAAGGATTTAACCAAAAGGGAAATAAAATAGAAGGTTATGTTAGATAACAAATGATTTTTTTGAACAACATGAATAATAGACTTTAAAATTAACCCAATTCAAGTAAAACACACTAAATCCCCTAAATTATTCAACTAGATCTTAATATTAGAATAACCATCTACACACCTAATAAATTGAATATCTTATATATTTATTGTTCACATTGATTAATATTTTCATTGTCTACCTATACTTTTCCTAAAATAAAATAAAGCTTAACGGCTTAATCGCAACAACTTATTTAACATAAGAAAAGTAGCTTATCTCATAAATTCTTAGCGACTCCACAACTACAGACAAGTACATATATCCGAGTACAAAACATTTAATTGGAGAAGAAATAGGAATATTCTAATTTAACAGAAAATAATATACAAAATTACCATACCAACAAGTTTTTTACTTTTATTTAATAGCTGTACAAATTTTTATTAAGTAGCCTTAATAATTAATTAACCTCTTCCTGGTGTCTTTGGGTCATGGTTTCTGTTTGCTCCTGCTCCAGGGTAGTCATTGCTTTCCAAATCCATTCTTCCTTCAACTGTCATGAACTCTTGTGCCAAATCAAACATCTCCAATTCACTATTTCTTGATTCTCGAGTACCCTGAAACTATGGATAGAAACAGATTAACTATGTTAGATTTAAAGATAAAGTTAGAAATAATTACTCAACAGAGCGAACATGTGATGTGCTTACCAGAATATTTTTACATTTTCAGAATTTTAAACTAAAAAATATAAAATTCCCATGTATATAAAAAAATTTCTTTGGTGGCTCCAGAGTCAAATTAGATATGTAAGAAATTAACTACTAAACTGGTCACAACTAGAATTTAATTAGAGCCCTGTGTTGCATGCATATATAGAGGACATGAACCATAATATAATCCAATAATCCAAAATATATAGTGCATCTTTTAAATAGAGGAAATTCTGAGTTAGATAGTAATATAATTGTTGAAAATTTAGAATAATGAAATTAATTTTTGTTCGTATGGGTCCAAGATTTGTAATTACCTCTTCTAGTGAAGTTTGGATTGAGGATTTTTCACTCCTTGGAGAAAGACTTCCTGCAAATTTTTAAAGCAATATTCCATTAAAAAAATAATAATTTGAAAAAAAAAAAGGGAATTGAAGAAAAACATGACAAGGATAGAGATAGAAGTATAGAACAGTTTAGTTTAGAATAATTAAGGTGTGTGTTCTTACTAGTTGTTGGTACAGCCAAAGATGAAAGAACATATGAGAAAAGCAGAAGGGTGATGAACAATTGAAGTAGTGGAGCTTTGTGAATCATTTTTTAATAGAGAGAGAGTGAGAGAGAGAGATCTGAAAGATGAAAATGAAATGAGAGCTATGGGAAGGTGATACTTAGTATCACCCATGTGATGATGCTGGTTTATATAGATATCTCCAAAAAAAACCCAATTATTTTGATTTGAATATTTTACATCACAAGCCATTCGTACTTGTATATATTAATTATAATTATATTGCTCCAAGTCAACCTCAACTTTTCAATCTATTTTTCATTTGAAAAATGTTATACTTGCATATAAAAGGTAAAATAATCAAGGTTATGAAATGCGAACAACCCATTAAACTGCTGGAGTTAGAAATTTAAAGATTCAAATGAAGTTTAATTGATATAATAAAATAATATATTTTATTGAATCAGTCAGTTCGATCCCATTTTTAAAATAATAAAAATACGATGAAATATTTTTAAATAAAGTTTATATTTATTAAATAAAATTGACACAAAAGATAAAGACTCTTAAGGTATTTCATAAAGATGCAACTTGGATTTTGTTATTAATATCGAATCTATTTAAACTTATATACTCATTAGGAAGGAAAATAATAATAATAATAATAATAATAATAATAATAATAATGAAATGAATTGAATAATTATCAAACTGTGTGCCCTTATTTCTTTAGAGCTTGCCTCACCTCATTTTTCCTTGTGGCTTGTGCCTTTGCCACATGATGATTGAGTAAGGAATTTTGTTAGGAAGCCAATAAAAAATTTTGACCATGTGTATAATAGATTGGTTATTTAATTTAATAAAGATAAATAATAAATTTAAAAATTCTCATTCAATTATTTCACGTCAAAATTTAAATTTAAATTTAAATTTTTTAATTTTAAATTTTAAATTTTTAAAAAATTCACTTAGTTATTTTAAAAAAAATAATCATCTAAAATCCTAATTTACTAAAGCATTTCACTCCAATACTCTCTTCTTTTTTAACCGGTGGCCACCCCACCTTCATCAATAATTATCCCATTTCACCGTCGCTACTTGACTTGTTTAAAAATAATCATCCGCATGCCTAGTGAATTGAACATCTACCATATTTTTTTGGTAACTCACATCTAATATATTTTAATTATATATAACTAAATCCAATCCAATCAAAATAATCATCTACATAAAAATTAAAATAACCATCGCATACCTACTAAAATAATCATCCTAAATTGACCATTAAAATAGAAGAAGAAGATGAATAAACAGAAGAAACAACTATGATCATCCAACAATTTAATTTTTATTAAAAAAAAAACAATATATAATTTGATACATGAGTCTTATGATTTGATGTAACCATAAAACTCGAGAAACAAAAAATAGAAAAAAAAAGTTTGGACAGATGAGGAGACATGAGTGAGAATCAAAAGTAAACAATTGACTGTTTGATTTGATATTGTCTTCAAGTATACGTACGTTACATCTACCATACTCACACGGTTAATTCAAACAGCGGCATCGTTGAGCTTTTGGCGGCATCGTTGAGCTTTTGGCGGTGTATGCGGGTACTCGTGGCGTCATCGGATGGAGTCTGCGGCAGCATTGGCGGCACGGTTACATGAGGGGAAGGAAATGGTTATATTCACGATGAGGCTCCGACGGCAAACGGGGCGGCGCGGCACTGCTCCAGGAGGGCAGGATGTTGCTAACCGCGAAAGGGGGATGGCGCTGTTTCGGGAGGGGGATGGCGGTGCTGAGGTTTGGGTTACTGGTAGCCGGATGGTTGTCGCCGACTATGAAAAGAGAGGGGAACTATGAGGCGCAGAGTGGGTGTAGGTAGCAGATGGAGGGTGACGGCTCTGCTAGGGTTTGGGTATAGGGATATAGTGTGAATGAATTTAACTACTAATCTTAATTTTTTAAATTTCAAAATCTGAATTTAAATAATTATTAAATAATTAATTAAAAATCTGATTTTTTATTTTTAAAATACCTTCTTTTTTAAGTTTATTGTACACATTGTCACTAAAACCATTGCCTCTCTATGACTCCATACTTTCTCTTGAGGTAATTCAGCTTTCTTTTGGTCTTGAAATATCACTGAAAATATTTAAAATTAATTATGTATGTATCTACATAACTTGTGGTGATTTTTGAAGGCTAATTTTTTTATATAAAAAAATATAATATTCAGTTATTAAATTTTATAATATTTTTTAAATTTTGAGAGTAAGACAATACGTTTTTTGCGTATTGACAATATGACAATATCGTTTCACAAATTTTATAGTATGAAAAAACTATCAAAAGTACCCATAAAGTTTACGAACGCTGACAAAAGTACCCATAAACTAAGGAAATTAACGCTGTACCCATGAAAGATGGGTTCCGTATGACAAAATTATCCAAATCCTAATTTTTTTTGTTAATTTTTTAATAAAATTTCTAAACTACCCCACCCTAACCCCATTTTACCGTCACTCCCTCTCTTCTCTTCTTCCTCTCTCCCCACTTATCCCTCAAAAACCCTCACAAAGTCACAGAAACTCTCCTCCTACCTCCTCATTGCCGTCTGCCACCCACCTACTCCATTACCGCCAATCTCTTCCCCTTTCACTGCTTCTCCCTCTCACTATTAAGGTGACTACAACACATTCATCGCACACCTGTGACCCAACCTGAGGAGAATGCTGCCGTGGCGCGCCTGTTGCAGCCGAGGAGAACGTCGTCGTGGCGCGTCTGACCCAGCCAAAGAGAACACCGTCGTCACACACCTAAGAAGAGAGAGGGGTCGTGGTACTCTTGCATGCAGAAAGTGGGTTTGGTAAAGAGAAATCAGAGAAGAAAGGGAGGTGGCACTGTGGATGGAGGTTCTGCCATTGACGATGTTACAGTCGGCCGGCGAAGAAAAAGGTATTTCTTTTTTTCAAAATATTTTTATTTTATTTTTCTTCTTTTCAGAAATTGACTTAGTTACTACTAACTGTTCTATTTTTTTTTAAAAATATGCTTCTATTTTTTATGAAGGCTGAGATTGATTTATAGAAGATCTAGTTGATGGCTACTTCTACTTCTGATTTTTGCTGAAATAAATTTCAAATTGGATGAATGGATTTGTTGATTTTTTATGGTTGATGGTTTTTTCTATTTCTAATTTTGATAAAGTGAATTGAAATTGGATGAATGGATTTTAAAATTTTTATGTTTTGAGTATTTTTTGGTGTTTGATTAATTTAGTTTGGGTATGGATTATAAACTTATGAGTGAATCGGTTGAGGTCCGATCCTCTACCACTATGACCACTATCATTGATTTCGGTCTGGTTTGTTGTAGGAGTAGTTTTGGACTCCATGGCAAGAGTTGGTGCAAATTGAGTTATGAAATGTTAAAAAAGTGAGTTGAGGTTGAGTGTAGGGTAGTTTAGGAATTTTATTAAAAAATCAACAAAAAATTAAGATTTAGATAATTTTATCATACGAAATCTATCTTTCATGGGTACAACGTTAATTTTCTTAGTTTATGGGTGCTTTTGTCAGCGTTTGTAAACCTCATAGATACTTTTGGTAGTTTTTTTTTTATAGTATTTGAATATATTATTTTATCTCAATTTAAAAAAATATTATAAAATTCAATAATTTACGTGTTATACCAAAATTTTAACTATATCTAAAAAAATAAACGATATTTTAGATGCTTGCAGAAGATTTATCACAAATTAAAACACCTCTTTACTTTATATATAATAAGTTAAAAAAAGAAAATAAGAGAGAAAGAGAAAAACACCTTATTATTACTTTGCAACACGAAGAAGAAGCCACTAGAATTCACGTGCGTTGTCATCAGGTGTCACATAAATGTCTATTTCTATTTTTTTAAAATAAAGGTGGTTTCTTCCAAATCCATGCCAATTTTGTGGGTAATTTACCCTTGCATATATGTCATCATTTCAGTTATTGATCAAAAAAATTTTCAACCTCTCATTAATTCCTTCAATAAATGTGTTCACACTACATTGTATTTTATATTATTTACATTATACCACATAACGTATTTGTACTGTAATATAAATGGGTGCAATGTACAAATAATTGATTTTACAAATCCCTCTCCAAATACCAAAGAAATCAAAATCTTTTCCAAATACCATTTGAATGTCTACAGCTTCTTCTTCTTCTTCTACCTCTCAAAATACACTTCGAAGGAACTGCTTCTTCTTCAATCTCACTGCTTCTTCTCCCCTACTGTCTACTGCTCCTTCTTCTCTACCCTTCCTGTAGGTGATGGGTGTGATTTTTCCGGCGACCCACTCTCAAAACCTTCCCCAGATACCCCTGTAATGTCCACTACTTCTTCTTCTACTACCTCACTGCTTCCTCTACCCTTCCTATTGGTGACGGGTTTGATTTTTCCAGCGACTCACTCGCAAATACCGCTTTAATGTCAACAGCCTCTTCTTCTACCTCATTCCTCTGATTTCTTCGGTGACTCATCGTTAGTGACAGATTTTTCCGAACCCCGTCGAAGACCCTGTCTACTGCTTCTTCGTCTAGAGTTACGCGGGTGTCCTTTTCTATGACTCACAGGCGGAGTGAAGTATTTCCGAAACCGTCGAAGAACGTAACTCATCCCCTTGCCGGGAATGGTTCAGTCAACCCACGTGGAAAACCCTCTCGAAAAACCATTGTAAGGCCTACTGCTTCTTCTTATAGCTGATTCGTTTCTTTTTGTTATCAATTTTCACAACCAATTTTGCGTGATTTGTTCTGTTATTCACTTTCTTTAATCACCATTGATCGAAGCAGATTGTTTCAATTTTGAATGCAATAGTTGATAATAGTTGTTCATGGTGGTGTTTAATGTTAATCAGATTGATGGCCAATGATGCATGCTCCTCAAATACGAGACGAGGCAGAGGCGAAGCCGGCGGACAACAGGAACTGATAGCTAGATATGCAAGTTCAAGTTCACTGCAACTTGTAGATGTAACAGATGGTGTTGTCCCAAAATACTTCTGCGAAAAATATGCCATCTGTTACATGTCAAAGACAGACACCAACCAGAATAGGCTAATTTTTGGATGCCCATTGTTAAAGGTAAGCACCCAATTCTTCATGTATGATCACTAAGTTTATGCTAAAATTGGCTAAATTTTGAATTTTTGGAATGGAGGTTTAGAATATAGACTTTGGTTATTTTTCCTAGCTCAAGTTGTTGTGGATGTGATTTTTAGTTGTTTAGAATGGCATGCCTATTGGTTATGAAAATTATTTGAGATTTTTTAGCGATATGCTGTTAAATTGGGTTGATATTATATATGATTTGATATTGGTGCTGGTTAATTTTGAAGAATGATTGAGAACTGGAAAAAAGTTGATTTCTTGAAAATAGATGTACCGAGATTAAAAATGTTGATTTTGACATAAATTCACATGGAACCTGATCTGATATAAAAAATGGCTTTAAAATTTGAAAGGATTTTTAATATTTGGCCTTTAAGGATTAATTACATTCACATATGTGGATTAGATTGAATTGGAGTGTTTTTGTACCACCATACATTCATTGTGTTCTATTTGATATAGGTGATAGAAGCACACTGCAAATTCTTTCTCTGGGTTGATGATCACATTGTAAGGGTCAGAGCGGGGGAGGCTACAAGGGGATCGGGTGATGGGAAGCAGAATCATGTTGAAGAATATTTGGGAATGGATAACCTGATAGCACATGTAGAGGAAAGAATAGTAAACTTAGAGAAGCTGCTGAACAAGAAAAGTATACAAGCAGGGTTGAGGAAGAAGACTAGAGAAGCAGCTGCAAGAGAGATGGAGGCTTCATCAACAAAGTCTAACGATTAGATGAAAACCAGAACTTGAAACACCTCTATTAGGTTCAAAAACTTAAGAATAATTGCCTTCTTTCTGAATTTTTATACTAGAATGTAGACACACAATTGCTTGAAGCTTTTAAAGGAAAAATTGTCGATGACTTTTTTTTATATGGGCAACATGGTTGGAAGTTGATTATGTTTTACCTATACATACGTATATATTTTATGGTATTTATTTTTGTGAGTTAGTTATCAAAGTTTCCTACTAATTTCAGTAGCATATGAAGGCTAATATGTTGTAGTAAGTCAGTCCAAATACCAGAAAATAACAACCTCTTTATTAGTGATATGAATGCTTAAGATTGTAGTCATGTTATAACTCAATCTTCGGCAATTCTGTAAGAGTAGGAAGGAGAAGGGCATGACAATATAGACTGATGATTTGGTGACTTCCATGACAAATCATGCAGCCACCACAATAGATATTTGACAAGATCTGTTTTTCTTCTTATATACTAGTGTGCAGCATAAATTTTAACAAATGAGAGAATGAAGAAGCTGAAACTCAACTAGAATGTTATGTTAGGCTTGGAAAAATTGGTGAATTGCAACGTGTTAGTCAAGTTTAATTGCTTTCCTTTCAAAAATTTTCCTGCATAGGTTTTCAAATTACTATTCCATTGAACCTAAGTAAATCTTATCACTTGTAGTTTATCTAACCATGATGAAAGGCCACTACTTTGTTCTAATATACATCAATTGTTTAGCAAAAAGTGGATTGATATTTTTTATTAATTCTCAGGTTTTGTAACTTTGATTATTTTTAATTTTCCATTGTAGATGATGTTGTGTATGTCATAGACTGGGGTAAAGCAACGGAGACCAGCTATGATGCTTTAAATAAGCTAGCCTGTCTGTAAACGTAATAGATTTCAAAGGCTTCAGCTCATTAGGTATTGAAGTTGTAGATCATCATCTTTATCCCCTTGCAGATGATGTATAATGCTCCAAATGAAAGATCTGATTTTTCAAAAAATCGTAGCTTGCCATTATTGCTGAATCCTTTACAATTGTACTCCTGAAATCCAGGGCCATCATGTAAGTTTGTCTTCTAACTTATTTCAAGTAGTTTTTTCATTGCCCGTTTATATGTCGTCTTTTTGGTCGAATTATAGGTCGAATTTTGTATGCATGTGTCGATTCACGATCATCCCAGTTGAGTTTTGGTTAGGTATTAAGGTTTAACATAGTAGATGATCAAATGTCATCGATATTTTTTTTTCCCGGTGTTGGTTAGTTTAAATAACTGAATATTTAGTCTTTCTGACACACTTGGGATTGGGCTCGGTCAACTAACCTGGAAAAATATTTATTTTTTGGTAGTTCAAGTCTCTCTAAAAGTAAAGTGGGCTAGCAATCAAATTGGGCCAGCTACAAAAACAATTAGTAGATAATTTAGCTGAGGATTAATGCAGCAAGTGGCTTGAAACCGGTTAAGCCCAAGTTTCTCCAGAATTTTAAGGCAAAACAAGTTTTTCCAGGTAACTATTTATTCCATTCGTGTGTCTGTCTACCCTTACCTTGCTCAATCTTTTTTTGGAACAGCATATTTTGATTGAATATTCTCGTAAAAATATTAGTAGGTTAACTGATTAGTCACATAATCTCTATACTAAGATGGTTTGAAATAGAATAACACCATTATAAATCTCCTATACATGAGGAACACTACATGACACATCGAATTAGATAGAATGAAGTTGTTATGCAACCATTTCTCTTAATTTTGGGCCTTTCAAACCAATGTAAAACATACACAAGTAAGATAATCTGAAATAAAAAAAATTAGAATTAACCAACAGCATAACAATTAACTGGTTTTTTTTTAACAAAAAAAAAACATAAAGAACATCAATCGAATACTAAACATAGAGGTTCAACAAAGTTCCACAAAACATTTAGTCGCAGTAGATCTCAATGTCAATTATTTCTAGACAGGAAACATCCCTGCAAAATACTTGAGTGTAGACCTCACTATGATCGGGTGTGGCATTCCTGGGTCTCGCCATGCTCTCCTCACCAATAGATTTCTAGTGCCATGTTCAATGTCATATTCCGTCAACACAAGCTCTCTGTACCTATAACTGACGAGTAACTCTCTTTCCTTTGAATTGTTCACCAACAAAATTAGGTTATCGTCCACGAATAGTATTGGATTTTCTCTGATGCTTCGACTCACAAACCTGCAGTGTTGCTCTAATATTTTGTTCCCACCGGCGTCCTCATTCAAGTGCCAAATTGATGCGACATAACCAAATTCATTGTGTGTCTGAGCGAGGAGTGCAACCTTGTCCTTGTGGGTTAGTAAATTGTGAACGGTATATATTGCACCTACTGGAATAGACACCTCGCTAAAAGATTCATCTTCAACACTGTAACATAAAACAGACTTGGGTGTAGCATAACTATCTCCTATACCAGTAATCCAATATGCATGACCATTAAAAAAAAACAGAATTAGGGTTAATTTTTTCAACACCAGGGAGACAATCAACACAGTGAAACCATGTAGAACGCCTTGAACAATATCTAGAGAAAAAAACGTAGGCATCAGCTATGTCCCTTTTGCACATATGTATGATGGTGTATGCATCTGTGTTTGAGACATGACCGAAACCATATACTAAGAAATATGATCTACCGTGGTCCCTGTGGGGGTCGGAAATTTCTCTAGAGCGTTGTGTTGTTGGATTTCATACCAAAAGTCTTGTGTCGTCTTGTCCACGGGAGAACTTGAAACATATGTTCCCGTTTGACACTCCCACAATACGAAACCACCCATGAATGCCAATTCCGAAAGGTTGCTGAACATGCACTTATTCTCCGGAAGCAGCATTCACTATATATAGTGAATCCGAACCCATTAACAGTAGTAAGTATCCAACATGAAACAAGACATATTGATCTAACACTTTCTGCCTTTGTATGTGTTCTATGCATGTCTCTGGTTGGCGTAGGCGTCGATTCCAGAATTTATTCAAGCACATACATCTCGCTACAACTTTGGAACTACTTCGCAGAAAGATTTCTTGCAGAAGTTCATCCGGTATAACCGGCAATGGAAGATAAATTAGTTTGCATTTAGTCATTTTTCTAGAGGCACGTTTAGTAGTCTTGGTTTTGGGTAGGTTTATGCTGTAGTTTTTGTTTGGTTAAAGTCTCTTGTTCGCTTATTAGTAATTAAATTATACTTTCTCTAACTTATTAATTGTGTGAGATATTGCATCCAATGAGAATTGATATGGCAGAATATTGTGTTTACCGGTGTAAATTCTAAACAGTTTGAACTAGGTGTTGTGTACCATTAAAATTGTCTCGTCTACCAAAGTTTTGGCTATGCTTGCAAATAAATTATGTGGGAGTTCCAACATACTAGTTTAAGTTTTCTCTGATTTTTTGTTAATTTAGTTTGAAATTAGAAGCATCCTTCAATTTTTCCTTCTAGAATGGAAATACTTGCTAACCAAATTCATGTGTCCTGCATGTGTATTTACCTTATCTTGCTAAGTTTTATGTTGCTAAGTTAATCACTCATCGTTTACTTGAGTTCCAATATTTTTCGCCTTATCACACCATTAAAACCCCTCTTCCTAAAGAACACCATCTCACTCCCAATTTAATCATTTTCGCAGATTCTGCATAAAGTATTTCCAATCCCTAATTAGGATGTTACCACTGCCACACCCTCATCCATGTAGCCATAGAAAAACAACAATCTAAGTCTTCCAAATGAAAAATCTTGTTACCAAAATAATGACTGGAATAAAAAAATTCTTGTCATGGTAGAATTGTGTGACACATAATAAAAATAAAACCAATAGATTATGCAGTATATATGACCCACATATATATTGACAAAATAATAATTTTCAACAGGATAATTTACATTAAGAAAATCAAAGTTATTAGACAGAATACTAAGTTACAAGATGTCCACAAAAGTAAATATGTACATATACACATGGCCACCGAAAATTATTACAAAACATAAGTTCACCATAAAAGCAAAAACTAATAACTTTGCCATGTTCTGTCCTACGATTATGGTGTTCTCTGGTTCACAGACGAGTCGGAAGAGTCATTCGACGAGGTTCTTCGATACCTCCTACTAGGTCCTGCCACTGCCCCTCCCCCCTGTTGACGGTGGTTGATCCTGTAATATTTTTAAAAAATTTATTATACAGCAATGAATATAAAAAGACTGTAAATATAATTTCCTAAGTAAACGAATTATTGTTACCTTGACTCCTGGGAACGCAGTGGTGAATCTTGTTGCCTCCGAAGCTGCATGTGTAATAACCTTTCGGTCTTGAACGCAGCCAGCTGTTCTTCCTTGTTGAAGTGTACCTTGCATCGGTCCGCCAGCCAATGAATGAATTGGTCAGGCAATATGTTGGCCGCATATATGTTGTCAACCGCTCTGGGCTTTTCCTCCGTATGAGTATGATCCCATGCAAGCATGTAGAAGATCCCCCAACCTATGTAACTCAGTTCCATAATAAGCAACGAAGTTGGTCGATAGAGCGATCTTATCCTCCCTATGTTCGATACTTTGATCGAGTACTTATCACCCTCTCTCTTTGGGTAGATATGGAGACATTTGTCTTGTCTGTCTATGAAGTAGAGATCAGTGGTTGTGAAGAAAGAGAAGTTCCATACAATGTGTGGTGGAAACTGTATATCTTCCTATAGTCACAGAAATAAAATTACATGTCACACTGATGTTGCAAAAAGTTTAGATACCGAAAAAAAAAAAGAAGAAACTTCTGTGGCGTAGCCCATAAACTTACATCTGCTGCAAATAGGTTTAAGACGAAGTTGGTCA